>NC_132886.1:12937744-13157870 GCF_030463535.1 Salminus brasiliensis
CCCCGCGCTCGCTCGCTCGCTGGCTCGCTGCCCCGCGTGGTTTTACGTGCGCGATGGAGGTGTCGCGTGAATCTGAGATGTGTTTCACTTCAAAAGAAGAGGAGCTTTCGAGCTCGAGCGCATTCTGCATCATTACAACTACAACCAGCTCAGCAGAAACACCTCTACCATTCTCACCATCACCAACAATGATCTGTCTGATCTTCAGGAGTGTTTATATAAAGAGAGAGCTGGAGAGGGAGTGAGAGAGGGGGGGGGGGGGGGTGAAGAGATGAGCGAGAGACAGAAAGAAAGAGAAGGAAAGTAGAAGAGAGTGAGAGAAGTGAACAGAAAGAAGAAAAAGATCAAGAAAAGAGGCTAAGGGTGAAGTGGAGAGAGAGAGGGGGGCGACAGATTAATAAAAAAACTGGGGGGGAAGAAAAGAGTGATATAAAGACAGGAAAGATATACATAAAGAAAGAGATGGAGAGAGAAAGAAGATAGAGGAAGTGAAAGTGAGAAAAAAAAGGTAGAGAAAATGAAGGAGAGGGAGAGAAATAGAGAAAGATGTGGAGAAAGGGAACGATAGAGTGAGGGAGAGATATAAAGAATGAGATGGGAGAGAGAGAGATAAAGAAAGAAGTGGGGAAAGGAGGAGAGAGATAGAAGATAGAGGGGTAGAAAAGAGGAGAGGAGAGAGATATAAAGAGAGAGAGTGAAAGTGGGGTAAATATAGAGAGATGAGGAGAAATAGGGGAAGAGACAAAGAGAAAAGATGGAAAGAGAGAGAGGGGGGGAACGACAGATTAATAAAAAACAGGGGGAGAAAAGAGTGATATAACAACAGGGAAGATATATATAAAGAAAGAGATGTAGAGAGAAAGAAGGAGAGAAAAATGAGACAGAAAAAGATGATATAGGAAGTGAAAGTGAGAAAGAAAGGTGGAGAAAACGAAGGAAAGGGAGAGAGGTGAGGAAGATAATGAGGACGAGGGAAGGTAAGGATAGAGAGATGGGGAGAAAGAGGGATAGTGAGAAGGAGAGGGAGAGAGACAGAGAAAGATGTGGAGAATGGGAACGATATATAAAGAATGAGATGGGAGAGAGACAGAAGATAGAGGGGGGAGATATATAAAGAGAGAGAGAGTGAAAGTGGGGTAAATATAGAGAGATGAGGAGAAAAGAGAGAGAGAGAGTAACAGAGGGTAAGAGACATAGAGAGGGAAAGGAGGACGTTGCATTGAGCTGTCTGAAGGAATGCTGTTTTATTGCTGTGTGTTTTTTTCTCTGGCCGCTGCTCTCCTGAATCACGGGGCCTGATCAGAATGAGAATGAGTTCAGCGCTGGCCCGTCTCCTCATTGATGGGAGCCTCCACCAATCACCCTCACACACACACACTCCCCCATTCATCTCCACCGCACAGCACTGTGGGTAAACTCTTACATCATCGCCCTCCCATATCACACACACTCAAATATGCATGTCTGTTCCCGCCACTGCAGAGTTACACAACACCACACAGCAGCCGTGCGTGCACACACACACACACACACACCGCAATGAGGTGCATGCATCTTGGGTTAGACGTGGACACAAATGAAAAATGCACACATAGCATTTACAATGCTATACTTTAGCCTTTAGCCTCAGAAACGTAGTTTGTATATTTCATGCACAGGCACACAGGCACAGCATTTATAGACCTCTCAGCAGGAGTGTCCTTTTAAGGACATGTCCTTTATAGTCCACTCGACGAGCTCTGGGTCTAAGCTGTTTTTGTTTACAGGGAAATTGAATAGTGTTGATTAATAGCATCCTCTGCGTAATCTCTGATTAACTGTCACATTTCCAACCTGTTCATTTTGTCCTTTTATTCTGAACCAAATATCACTGTAAACCCTTGAACCCTTGGTTGACGTAACTTGAAGTTATTCATCCTAATGCAGAAACTAGTATGAATTATTTGATGACTGTTAGCATATATTGTGGAGTCCCACAGGGCTCTATTTTGAGGCCTATGAAATTGATGTTGATTTTGCCATTACAAGAGCATTATGTAGGTGTGGGCTTATTATGTAGGTGTGGGCAGTGGTGGCTCAGCGGTTAGAGCGCTGGGCTATTGATAACAGGATTGTGGGTCGGCAAGCTGCCACTGTTGGGCCCTTGAGCAAAGCCCTTTACCCTCTCTGCTCCCCGGGTGCTGCCCACCGCTCTGGGTGTGTGTGTGTACTCACTGCCCCTAGTTCACCAGTGTGTGTGTGTGTGTGTGTGTGTGTGTGTGTTCACTACCACAGATGGGTTAAATGCAGAGGACACATTTCTGCACCTTTACCTTTCCTTTCAGGGTCTGGGATGTTCATTGAGTTGTGATAGTCAAAATAGGGAGTGTGTGTGTGTGTGTGTGTGTGTGTGTGTGTGTGTGGTACTCTGAGGTGGACTAGCACCCTGTTCAGGGGGTGTCAGTGTCTTGACTCCAGGTAGGCTCTAGAGCCACCACTACCCAGACCAGGATCAGTCTTCTCAGTTTCAGAATTGTGTAATAAAGAAACAACATTTAGTGGGCAGCAGTTCTGTAGACTGAGGTCACTGAGAAATGGCCAGACTGGTTCAATCTGACAAAGTACAGTGACTCATATAACCACTCTGTACAACTGTGGTGAGCAGAAAAGCATCTCGGAACGCAGAACACGTTCAACCTTGCAGTGGATGAGCTACAACAGCAGAAGCCCAAGTCAGGTTCCACTTCTGTCAGCCAAGAACAGAAAGCATGTCTAGGTGTGTAGGAGGAGATCTCTACTCCCAATGCAATTGGAGTGTATTTTCTGAATTTAAAACTTGAATTTTAAATGACTAAAAAACTAACGAAACTAAAAAAAATCTTTCAGACATTACATGTAAATTAACAACACAACTGTAATTTAATGTATTCTGCCAATAATACAAAATAAGACTTTATTTATTTATTATATATTTATATAGCATTTTTCTGCTTTCTTAAATTACAATTATTATCTGCAACCAAACATACAGCTAAAGATAGGAAAGCTTATGTCCATAGTAATAGTTTAAGTTGTTTTCTTTGTCATTTTAAAGTAAATCTTATTTGTGTTTATATTATAAAAAAGCAGCAATGTTCTCCAGGTTAAGGCATTCTGCATCTGTTTTTTTTTTTTTTTTGCAGAACCTTTAACTAATATTTGTGTACATGTGATGTTTTTCCACTGAATTTGAGTTATTTATAATTGATATTTGACTTTAATTTTGCGTTTTTTGTTTGTCAGCCACTGCTGCCAGTCATTTGTCCATTTTGTTTTGTATGTTCAATTGTCTTAGAATGTATGTACTAGACGTACACTTATTTTGTAAAGTAATCAAACCAATGGGTCACGTCCACTGCTTTAAAGTTAAGATAATTGAACTTTCAGAACTTGAGTTAACTATAGAAATGTGGATCACATAACAAATATGACCAAATAGTCATCAAAAATAAAGTTGTTTAAGTCTGAGTCCATTAAGTAACTTTACTTCATTTTTCAGTAGCAGCACGTTTGCATGTTTAAGTTTTTAGTTGAAGTTTACAGTGCCGGACGTTCTCCAGTAGTGCCTCCTCTTTGCAGTTATACAGTACAATACAGTGTGACTCAGTGGCAGTTATTCAATGTATAGAAATGCAGCATGTTTGTAGTATGACTACTTAACAGCTTTTCATTCAGAGGACTCTGTGGTGTTCAAAATGTAAAAGATCCTTATATATTCATCCCACCACTGTCATAATGCTCTATTTATACCCCTGCCATCCACTGCAATTCAAATACCTACCTTGTGCTTTACATACTGACCACTCTAATACCTTATAGCTCTACTATACTGCTGCCTGCTGTCATTACGATTAGTTAACCCTCCTCTCACCCTGTGCATTATTGCTCAGCAGATGACATGCACACTGTTTACAGTCACAATACATGCTGCGTACCTTCCAAACTCGCCTACGCCACTCCACACTCTCACTCTACATGTGCAAGCCTGCAGAGTTAATGACTGCTTACGCATAAGGAAACGTTAAAGATAATAAAAATAAGATAAAATGAATAAAACAAGTTTCTCTTGCTGATACATAAAACATAGATGCACTATATGGACAAAAGTATTGGGACACCTGCTCATTCATTATCTCTTTCTACTAGATTTAGTCTAATAGCATCAGTGATGTCAGGATGTTGGATGATCACCAACCTGCCTCACCCCAAATTTCCCAACTTATCCCAAAAAAATTCTGATGAAAGTATTCAGATACTTTAAATTGCACCCATTGCTGACATCAACCATGCCGCTGCAGTTAAGATGACTTACCGAATACCGAATACAGTATATAGGCTATATAATGCTGAGATTGGGAGGAAAAAAGGCCGTCCAGTGCTTTGCTATTTACCAAAGAAAAACCTGCTCATAGCTAGTTAGAATAGAATAATAGTTCAAAGATACCTTTAAGCTTTAGACATTACTAGACACAAGTCAATAAGGTGACCATAGTGCTCTGCTATTCGTCCAAGTCTTCTCGGAAGAGGTGGGTCTTCAGTCTGCGTTTGAAGACAGCAAGCGACTCGCCCGTTCTGACACCCAGGGGAAGTTCGTTCCACCACTTTGGTGCCAGGACAGAAAAAAGCCTGGACGCTTGTCTTCTGCGGATTTTGAGGGATGGCGGGTCGAGCTGAGCCATACTTGAAGCTCAAAGGGCTCTAGGTGCAGATCGGCTTTTGACCATTGCCGTCAAGTATAGAGGGGCTGGTCCGTTCTTGGCTTTGTAGGCCAGCGTCAGGGTTTTGAACAAATAGAGAACTCCCAAGACTGGGCCTACATGTTTCTGCCTGGTTACACGTGCAGTCTTCTTTCCTTGTGCACTAAGTTTCTCTCTGAGAGTGAGTTTGCTCTTAATGGGATTTACTTGCTTAGTCCCACTGATGTCAGCCTTAATAGGAGTGAGTAAATGAAGGCTGTGCTGGACGATAACAAAGCACATCTATTTCAATATTGAGCTGAAGTAGTCTGCCTCATTTCCTCCACTACAACTCACAGAATAAGTTCTGCTTTTTACTTCCAGACATTCTTAGTAATGCTTTCAGTGCATTCTCATAAGGCATTGTTAAATCAGGAGATCAGGCCTCAATAGTTTGTTCATGAACCCAGTACAACAAGGATGTACTAAGGCCAGGCTTGGATGTACTAACAGACATCAGAAGGCCCAGAGGTGGTCACCTCTTCTCTAAACATATAATGGGTGCAAATACTAAATGATAACAGTGGAGAAATACACACTACATATTATGACCACTTGGTCATAATATGTAGTGTGTATTTCTCCACTGTTATCATTTAGTATTTGCACCCATTATATGTTTAGAGAAGAGGTGACCACCTCTGTGGTCATATAGGTTTGGGAGCCATATAGGAGCACTTTGTAGTTCTATAATAGCAGACTGTAGTCCATCTTTTCTTCTCCATACTTCGTGAGCCTCATTTCACCCTCTTTCTTAAAGTTCAGGACCCCACAGGACCACCACAGAGCAGCTATTATTTGGGTGGTGGGTCATTTTCAGCACCGACATGGTGGTGGCCAGTGTGTTGGCGCTGGTGCGAGTGGATCAGACCCAGCAGTGCTGCTGGAGTGTTTAAACACCTCAGCGTCACTGCTGGACTGAGAACAGTCCACCAACCAGAAATATCCTGCCATCAGCGTCCTGTGGGCATCGTCCTGTAACCACTAATGAAGGATTGGAGGGTGGTCGACACAAACTGTGCAGCAACAGATGAGCTTCTGTCCCTGACTTCTACATCTACAAGGTGGACAGACTAGGTAGGAGTGTCTAATAGAGTGGACAGTGAGTGGACACGGTGTCAACACACTCCAGCAGCTCTGCAGTGCAACACACACTACTAACACACCACCACCATGACATTGTCTCTGCAGTGCTGAGAAAGACCCACCATCCAAATAATGGAGTGGAGCAGCGCCAGCACACAGGGCGCAGTATAACACTGGCTTTAATGGGGTTCTAGCAGTTGAACCTTGTGCAGAGCTGCTGTAATCCTTAACCCGAGGTAATGACCTGATAGGCTCTCAGGTTCACCTAATTAGATTATATCTGATTAATATAACGATTGCATATTTTGGCTGAAAATCAGCTGATACGAATACATTTTCCATATCTTTACTAGTACAATCATTTTCATTTGTGCCTGTTTGCACTTTCTAGCCATTGTTTACTTCACCTTGAGTTCACATCTCTCGCCCTCGCTCGCTCTCCTGTGCCATACCCATACACTCATACACGTACATACATGCTCTCTCTCTCCCCCACTCCTCGCTCCCTCCCTCCCTCCCTCCCAGCTGCCTTTCTGTCCATATACAGTGCAGTTCATTTAAATTTTCTGCTGTCTGCAATGTAACTTTTTGGTGGCCGCGATACATCTTTAGAGTGGCACAACAAAACGCACCCTGCAACTTGACCATTTTGACCTTCAGCTTCCTTTGCAAAGGTAGCGTGTGGAATTACTGTATTGGGGAGTGGTACAGTTCTAACAAGCCAGCTTGTGACATAGAAAGCCGAGCCAAAATCGATCAGTCTGTTGAATGCTGTTTTCTCTCCTTGGCCGCCCACTAGGAACTGGCCGGGGTCTTATTTCACAGTTTCTGTGTAGGCAGGCGCTCCAGATACCCAAGCGTATGAGCACAAGCACTGAAAGAAGTGATTATGAAAAAACCAAAACTGTTTAACCCCTTAAGCAGTCTATTGCCTGCTGGTGGGCCGAACGTGTTATTCATGATCAAACTTCTATTACTCCCCCCCCCACCCACCCACCCACGTTTGTACAACAGAGGTCCCTGTAGTTACTGAATAATACGCTATAGTGTGTAATAAGGGGTTAACACTGTCCTGTGGTTAAGGATGTACCTGTTGCTTGATGGCTCTGGTGTGATCATGTGTCTTTGCAAATCAAGTGCTTGCTGGCTGAGCTCGCAGCTTGCTCTGTGCTGTTGTGTTGATGAATATAGAAATTTACTGCAATCCTGCTTTGAGCCAAGAGAACTATTACTAAATTTGCTTCCGCCAGGAGAATCCTGCTGACACTATCCAAACAGAGGAAGCCTCTCGTCAGCAGATGAGTGTGTCTATGAGTGTGTAACTATGTCAGTGTGTGTGTGGGTGAGTGTGCGTGTGCGTGTGTGTGTATGTCATCAGATATATTTGTCCACTGGGGTTGAGAATATGCATTTATATTGACTGCTTGCCTGACAGTGCTGGCTGGTGTGCATCAGGAAATGTTAGTTTATTAGCAGAGTCCAGCCCATATCACTTTCTGCTCAGCTGCTCCTCTTCTTCTCCTCCTCCTCCTCCTCCTCCACCTCCTCCACTTCCTCCTCTCCATCCACATCTTTTTCTCTTTCTCTTTCCTCCTGTTTCCTTATTCTTCTCATCTTCTACCTCCTCCTCCTCAACCTCCACCTCTACCCTCTCATCCTGCTCTTCCTCTCCATCCCCCCTTCTCCACCTCATCCTCCCCCTTCTCATCCTTCTCTTCTTGTCCCTCCTCGTCTTCCACCTCCTCTCTGTCCTTATTCTTTATTTTTTTTCTCCTCCTCAACCTCCACCTCTCCCTTCTCATCCTTCTCTTCCGCTCCCTCCTCATCCTCCACCTCCTCTCTGTCCTTATCCTTCTATAGTTCTTTTCTCCTCCTCAACCTTCAGCTCTACTTTCTCATCCTTCTCTTCTTCTCCCTCCCCCCTTCTCAACCTCATCCTCCCCCTTCTCATCCTTCTCTTCTTCTCATTCTCGTCCTCCACCACTTCTCTGTCCTTATTCTTCTATTCTTTTCTCCTCCTCAACCTAAACCTCTTCCTTCTCTTCTTCTCCATCTTCATCCTCCACCTCCTCTCTGTCCTTATTCTTCTCTTCTTCTCTTCCCCTTCCTTGTCTTCTTCTCACTCTTCCGCCACTTCATTCCTTCATTTCTTCAATTTCCTCCTCCTTCTCGCCTTCCTCATTCATCTCTTCTTTACTTTCCTCCTCCTCCATCTGCTCACCCTCCTCATCCTTCTCTCCTTCCTTCTCTTCCACCTCCTCATTCTTCCATTCTTCTCTCCTTCTCCTCCACCTCTCCCTCCTGACCCTTCTCTCCTTCCTTCTCTTCCACCTCCTCATTCTTCCATTCTTATCTCCTTTTCCTCCACTTTACCTCTCCCTTCTCATCCTTCTTTTCTTCTCCCTCTTCCTCCTCCCCGACCTCCACCTCTCTCTCCTCATCTTTCTCTTCTCCTCCCTCCTCTTCTTGCTCATCTTCTTCTTCTTCTTCTTCCACATCACTTTTGTTTTTCCTCTCCTTTTTTTATAACCTTTATCTTTATCCTCGTCTTCATTTTGTACCTTTCCTTCTCCACCTCCTTCTCTTCTTCTACCTTTCTCCATCTTTCTCTTTTTCTCTTTCTTTTCTCTCCTTATCTCTCTTCTTCCTCTCCTTCTGCCTCATCTTTTCTCCTCCTTTTCTACTGTGTGTGTGTTGAGGGTATAATGAGACTGGATTACAGTGTGTAATAATAGAGAGGATGGTATTGATTAGATTGTGAGCACACACACATACACACACAGAGGGTGTGAGGAATGTCTCACATTTGTGCACAGTAGCATAAATTTAGAGCTATGAAAGTATGAAGCTAGACACACACACACACACACACGCTGTCGGCAACACAGTGACATAATCAATCTTCATCAGTGCAGCCGTCTCTCTGACAGTCTGCTAGACATGAGCTCAGACTGTTACTGACCATGTCCTACACACACACGCACACACACACACACACACACACACACACACACACACACACACACACACACTTCCTCTTTCTTTCTCTCTGTCTCTCTCTCTCTCTCTCTCTCTCTTTCTCTCTCTCTGTCTGTCTGTATTTCTGTCACTCGCTCGCTCTCTCTTTCTCTCCAGGGAGAAAGTGTGTGTTTTTCTGATGGTCACTTAATCTTAAACAGTGGACAAAAGAATTGTAAAACAATAGTGTGAGTCAGAGAAAGCAGATTCATTTTTCAAATTATGAAAGGCTTCTGGCTCCAAGGACTGTGCTTATCATTTTGACCTCACGCAAGTGTCCGCTATGTGTGTGAGTGAGTAAGTGAGAGAGAGAGAGAGAGAGAGAGAGACTTAATGTCCACCCTGAGGGGTAGTCTGTACTGTTGGTGGAGATTGTAGTGGGTCAGCTCTCTCTCTCGTATTGTCCTGCAGGCTCTGATAGTTGGGCTGTAAAAATACATCAATGCAATCTTTTTAAGGTGATGACTCAACTGCATCCAAATGTTTTAATTGGTATGTGTGTGTGTGTGTGTGTGTGTGTGTGGTGTAGGGACACTCACACAACCATGTACACTATATTGCCATAGGTATTCACTCATCCATCCAGTTGTTCCAATCAATTTGATGGCCACAGATGTATAAAGCCAAGCACCTAGGCATGCAGACTGCTTCTACAAACATTTGTGAAAGAATGGGTCGCTCTCAGAAGCTCCAGTCATGAAATTGCCTCGCTAGTGAATATTTCACAGTCAACTGTTAGTGGTCTTATAACAAAGTGGATGCTGAGGCGCATTGTGCTCGAAGGTCGCCAACGTTCTGCAGGGTCAGTCGCTACAGACCCCCAAACTTCTTGTGGCCTTCAGATTAGCTCTGCGTAGAGAGCTTCATGGAATGGGTTTCCATGGCCGAGCAGCTGCATCCAAGCCTTACATCACCAAGTGCAATGCAAAGTGTTGGATGCAGTGGAGTGACAAATCACGCTTCTCCATCTGGCAATCCGATGGACGTCTGGGTTTGGTGGTTGCCAGGAGAACGGTACTTGTCTGACTGCTTTGTGCCAAGTGTAAAGTTTGGTGGAGGGGGGATTATGGTGTGGGGTTGTTTTTCAGGAGTTGGGTTCGGCCCTTAGTTAGTTCGGCCCTTACTCTTAATGCTTCAGTATACCAAGAGATTTTGGTCGATTTTATGCTCTCAACGTTGCGGTAACAGGTTGGGGATGACCCCTTCCTGTTCCATCATGACTGCACTCTAGTGCACAAAGCAATGTCCATAAAGACAAGGATGAGCGAGTTTGGTGTAAAAGAGCTTGACTGACCTGACCCCTAAAAAAAACCTTTGGGATGAATTAGAGCGTAGACTGCGGGCCAGGCCTTTTCGTCCAAGATCAGTGCCTGACCTCACAAATGCACTTCAAGAAGAATGGTCAGAAATTCCCATAAACACACTCCTAAGAAAACGTTGCCAGAGGAGTTGAAGCTGTTATAGCCTCAAAGGGTGGCCTAACATCATATTAAACCCCCTGGATTAAGAATGCTCGTATGCCTGCGAAGGCAGGCCAGCGAATACTTTTGGCAATATAGTGTATATATATTTGTTTGTTTGTTTTTGTTAGTTGTCAACATTAATTGTTCTCTTCTCTGTAGATTGGGTGCCGGGTCCTAGAAGCTTCGGGCTCCTGCAGATGCCGTTGTACGAGGATACCTGTGGGGTGTGTGATGGAATTCATAGATTGAGAAGAGGTGGTACATTGTCATTGTGTGGAAAATGAGTTTAAAAAACAACATTTAAAGACTGGCAAAAGGAGTGACTGTATTTGGGGTGTGCCAAAGGCCACAGTGTGAAGGAGGTAGTTAAATCAGGTGTACTGAAGCATACAGTGATAGACAAGAATTGCTTCTAGAAGTCAACGCAGGTCCTTCACAACCAATTTCTGAAAGAACTACATACCATCAACATATGGAGCAGAGTGGCATGCAAGTGGCTTAGCTCACTTTTGCTCAAGAATAACAAGAATGACGAGAAATACGATCTATTTTCCACAAATTGAACGAGACATTCACAGCCCTGTACCTCCTATTCTCAGTCACACACCCAACAGGTATTTATAGTCCGATCATCCATGTGTAAAGTCATCTACAAGAGGCTGAAGCCTTAAACAGGCAAGGTGACTAATTTCTTGTCTGGGGAGCTTATATATATATGTATATATATGCAACATCTGGAAACATCTGTCCTTATATCACAATGAACAGAATTGACCAGTTTCGAGACAGTGGAGGCCTGCTCAGGGGTACAACTGACAAAAAAACGACAACAATCGCATCTGCCCTTTTATTCCCTTTTTTCCTTCCCATCCGTCCTTTGTTGCCCCCATCAGCACTGGCCTGCGCTGACCCCTCTCTTCTTTTTCTGTAGCCGTTGTCCGTGTCCCTTCGCTTCACTTCTTCCACAAATATACCAGGTTTATTTTTACCCGACTGTCGCTCGCGGGTGGCTAATGTGAGGTGACATGCTGCTGTCAGTTGGTGGAGCTTGGGGTTAAATCAGCAGGGAAGTGTCCCCACCCTTCGTTCGAGCTGATAGAACCCCCCTCCCTAGCTCTCTGCTTCATCACAGTGAAGCCCCTGCTGCGGCCCACCACGCCTGGGTTAAGCACAGCACCTACCCTGCCCTGCCCAGGGCACCATCCAGCAGAGGAAAGAGAGAGTGAAGTTGGCAGTGCAGTGGAGTATAAGGGTGTAAAAATGCATGCATCCGTTAAAGTAAGTAATGTGCACTGTTTGGTTTGGTTGGAGCTAATTTAGCATTTTTCACATTTAAGTAATGGATACTTTTTAACACAGACTTGCTCGAACATTAAGCTACAACTGCTAGCTAATGCTTAAAGTGAGACCCACTGTCCTTCACTTAAGCATGAACAGTGCAAACTAAGCTAACTTAAAGCCAACATTAATGCTAGCTTGCTTTCACAGATGAGTTAACTATCATTTCCTGTTGTATTGACAAAAGTATTGGGACACCTGCTCATTTGTTGATTCTTCTAAAATCAAGGGTATTAAAAAAGACTTGATCCTGCTTTTGCTTTGAGGATTTGACTCAGTGATTTAAATTCACACAAAACTTAATGCTGTGTGTGTGTGTGTGTGTGTGTGTGTGTGTGTGTGTGTGTTTGCTATGAGTCATTCTGTTGATGTGACTCATACTACAGTTCAAGGCATCGGAGGCTTTCATAGAATCAGATGGATTTATTGCTCTGCTAAAGAATACATTTCTAGGAACAATTGTACACTACATGTCCAAATGTTTGTGGACACCCCTTCAAATGACTGCATTCAGCTACTTTAAGTTGCACCCATTACCGACACAGATGTGCACATGCACATGCACACACACACAGCCTGTCTAGTCCCTGTAGAGACATACTGGCAATAGAATAGGACTCTCTGGGGCAGATAAACAAGAACCTATTGGCACCATGCCTAATGCCAGACGTGGGCTAGAGAGGTATAAAGCCCCCAGCATTGAGCTGTGGAGCGGTGGACTGTTCTTCTGGAATGATGGTGATCCATCCAACACTTTTGAGATGGTTTGGGGAGTTGGGGTTGAGGTGGGGCGGTGATCATCACAGCAATGCTCTAAAATCTAGTAGAAAGCCTTCCCTGGACAGTAAAGACAGTTACTTCAGCGAAAGCAGAATAAACTCTTTTTTAATACCCCTGTTTTTGGTATAAATAATGAATCAGCAGGTGTCCTAATACTTTTGTCTATCTATTTAGTGTATGTTGTTACACTTTCACTTCTGGCAACTCACTGTAACGTTTTTCTTACATGTTGCTGCAGTCTCAGAGAAAAGGTACCAAATGGTCACTGTGGTGGATCCACAGGGGAAACCCTTTTGTATCTTTAGGTAAAGGATGTTCTGTACTGCAAACACACTGTATTAAGGCTTTTAATTTATTTATTCATTTTATTTACATACTATTAACACTCTATGTCCTAACAGCTTCAGTTAGATGTTTCCTATAATGATCTACCAGTCTCTGACATCAACTGGGAGAAAATCTTTCCCACTTCTCCACACAGAATTCTTTCAGCTGTGTGACGTTTTTAGGCAGATGGTCTCACATTTTCCTCAAGCACCCTGTGATCCAATAAAGAATTCCTAAAGGATTCTATTTCTGAGAGCTCTCCAGGCATTACTGCAGAAAAGAAGCCCCAAACCATGACATCTCCACCTCCATGCTTCACAGCTGATATGGGTCCTTGTGCTCGAATGCTGTGTCTGGTTTACACCAAACATGTCCTCTGTTACTACGTCCTAACAATTCAGCTTTGGATTCATTTGTTCAAAGTACATTGTTCTGTCCTGTTCCTGGTCCAGGTGTTTTCTGGTCTGGTCTGGTCTTGCTCTGATTTCTTTTGACAGTAAGGGTTTCCTCCTTGCACGCCTCCCATGAAAATCAAACATGTGTGGTCTCTTTCTGATGGTAGATGCTGTACTTGACTTCAGCTGTGGCAAGAGCTACCTGTAGATCCTGTTATGACATTTTTTTAGGATTGTTGGAGACGTCTTTACACATTTTGTGGTCTGCTGTTGGACTGAACTTGCTAGGACGGCCATGTTGGCAGTTGTTGCACGTTTTGCAGACAATAGAGCGGCTGATTTCTAGGTGTTCTGAGATCTTTTTAAATCCCTTCCCAGACTCATCTGCATGTACAGCCTTCTTTCTGAAGGCCTCAGAGAGCTCTTTGGACCTCACCATGGTACAAACACTCATTTAAACAACCAAAAGCAAACCAAACTAAATGTTTGAGGTTTAAAGAACACAGGCCCTTAAAAAAAACCCTCTAATGATGTTCTAATCATCTGTATCTGATGTGCTGAGTCTCATTTTAAGTATTTAAAGTAGTAATAAATGTGGGGGTTTCCTAACTTTTTCCTCACAGGAAAATAATATTTCTATTAATCATTTTACAAAGTATTAAGACATTTCTTCAGTTGGATGTGTTTTTATATCTATTACCTCCACCTCCAAATGTCCAAAGGTTTTCATGGTGTGGCCTAACGTTTTAGAGGTGGACTGTATCTATACAGTGCCTTTTTTTTCTGACAATGTATTGATGAATACAAATATGATCAAATATAATCGTTCTAAATCATTCTGAAGACATTCCAATTGTAGTCTGACCACAGTGTGTCCTTAATATGTGTACACCTGTCTTTTCATGAAGATGAGTGGAATCTGAATGTAAATATGCATGTTATACAGGTCTATAAAAACAGCCTATAAAAGCACATCCTTTTATAGTCGTTGTTGGTCTTCTTCTTATTGTTATTATCTAGAATAAAGTTTTACAGTTGCTGTCCAGTAGGACCATAAAAAAAGCACCCGTTCATTCAAAGAAGCCGGCACACTACACTGAAAGCCTTCATCACAGCCCCACAATGGCCGGCTGCTTCATGCCATCCCTTTCATCTACAGCACCACCAGGCTTTCTGCGAGGCAAAACAAAGGGTTTCTAGTAAATTTGTTGAATTCAAAAAAGCATATTTTCCCACTGTCCCTCTAAAACACAAGCATACGATTGTTGACTGACTCACTGACCCCAGAGGAGCTCCACTTAGGATTCACTCGTTTCTAGGTTGTGTTTTTTTTTTGTTTTGTTTTTGTTTTGTTTTTTTATTCCTCGCCCGCGAGCTCCAGCGCAGTGATTTCCTCTTCAGTCTGCTGTTCAAATGATAATCCTTCCCAAATCACTGCTTTCACCTGCTTTGTGTTCAGAGAGAGAGAGAGAGAGAGAGAGAGAGAGAGAGAGAGAGAGGGAGAGAGCTCTATAGAGGGAGAGAGATACAGACCTAATCATTATCTATGTGCCTGTATTATCCTGGATTGAAGGTAGATGTGTGTGTGTGGGTGTGTGTGTGTGTGTGTGTGTGTGTGTGTGTGTGTGTGTGTGTGTGTGATCTTTTAAAGCACCATATGGTAACACACAAGGCTATTTGAGGATAAGTGTATGCTCCTTATTAGTGGTGTAAATCTGTGAGCTCACAATAATCTGATTGAAATATGATTATTTCAGTGTTATGGGCAGTGGTGGCTCAGCGGTTAGAGCGCCGGGATATCGATAACAGGGTTGTGGGTTCGATTCCCGGGCTCGGCTGCCACTGTTGGGCCTGTTTTACCCTTGAGCAAGGGCCCAACAGTTCAACCTTTACCCTCTCTGCTCTCCGGGCGCTGGAGTTGGCTGCCCACCGCTCTGGGTGTGTGTGTGTACTCACTGCCCCTAACACAGTGAGTGTGAGTGTGTGTTCACTACCAGATGGGTTAAATGCGGAGGACACATTTCGCTGTACAGCGTACACTGTACAGTGACAAATACGTGCACCTTTACCTTTAATTCAGTTATAATTATTTAGGAGAGCAGTGCTTCATAAAATCTCAGATTTCTCCTAATGGAATTCCATTGATATAATTCTTGTCATTACAAGAATTATAAATTATTTCATAAAAATACACTGAAATCATTGTCAGCAGAAGGGAAGCCCAAGCTCGGCTCACAGTGAAGCGAAAGCTGGGGAAGCAAACCTGGATCTGGCTAGCTGTTACCAACTCTTGCCTCCAATGTCTGCTCTATAGATAACAAGCACACATCAGAAGCAAAGCACTGGCTTATTTATTTACAATTAAACTCATAAAAAGCCAAACCTGGGAATGCGAGAGGGAGTCTCTTCAGCTTGCTAATAACACATCACACTGAGAGGACACAATGAGAGGACAGCAACACTCTGGTAATATGTAATAATTATAGCGTTTTTGTGTTTAAAGCCCTATCTGGATGGAATTAGTTTTACATGGGGAGGAGGAGTAATGTAATTTTACTAAAGGACGCCTGTATAATTTATGACAGATTCTCACGGGATAAGATATCTCTGCATAAATAACTAAGATGGGAGTGGCTACTCGACTTATGCACTGTTGTCACCTCATAAAAACTAGTCTTATAATGCGCTTATACTAATGATGAAATTGTAGTAGTTTGAACATTAGCAGTGACATCTTCATATCATGTATGTAGACTATAAAGCTATGCTACACAATTATATGCCTAAAGCTGCCAGAAGTGGCGCACCTCTGAGTAGTTCTTTGGCTCGTCTTCCAGAGGTTTGCCACAGACTTGAACCCCCCCTGAGGTATCTGTGCCAGACACAATGAAACTAAATGCCTTTTCGAGCGTGCAGTCCATAAACATGACTGACATGGCGCATTCAGACCGGACTAAAATCACTGAGAAACTCTGATAATAATTACATTACCCCAGCTCTCCATATAAAACTAATCTGGTCCGTACAGGTTCTCTGAGCTTTAAACCATTGCTGTAAACCAGCCAATAAAAGCAGAACTTGTGGTTTTTTCTATAAACTATCTGTGAAAGAAAAATCCACACGTTTCATTCTAAGGCAAAGTAACAGGGTGGTAAATGGTACTGTGGTAAAAGCATTTTTAGAACCAACCAAAGTTAAATATGTACTATTTATACATCAAATAACTTACAATTCTCAAAAGAATTCTCTTTTTATCAAGTCTTCATCCCAAACCTTCAAAGCGCACTCTGACAGTGGGGGCTCCGGTGTCTTTGAGCAGTTAGCTTTTCCTCTTTTCCAGTTGCAGGGCATGGCAGATCAGCTGGCCTTTTGCTGCCAGTGTTTCAGTGACATCATCAGTGTTTGCAAACAGGAGAGAGGTCGTGGAGACTCATGCTCCTGCATTAACAGACTGACGTGGGATCGGCAGATGCTGCAGGCAGCGCTCTTCTTCTCTGTGCGCTCGCGAGCGTGATCGTAGTGCGGGCTGCGCGAGACAGCTGGTGTCGAGTGCAAAATGTGAACTGGGTTAGATTCATATATCCATGATCCTCCCTGGTGTTTTCCAAAAAATCTCCCCACGGTTTCCAAATGAATCATCCAAGCAGCGAGAGGCTCCTCTGTTCACGTTCTCATGGTAACCAGCATCTCAGCACAGTCATTCTCAGTCATTCTGCTTTTGCAAGCCAGATGATCGTGTGTTGTGTTCGCACGGTGCATATTTATGCAGCTAATGGGCAGCTCTGGAATAAGTAGACTGTAAAATGTTTAGGGTAATAAATTAGAGCCTGACCAATTTCTCATAATTAAAACACATATCTATAAAATACATTATATTGACAAAAGTATTGAGACACCTGCTAATTCATCATTCCAAAGTCAAGGGTATTTTAAAAAAGAGTTTAGCCTTTAAGGAAAGGCTTTTTCTAGATTTTGAAACATTGCTTGTGAGGATTTGATTGCATTCAGCGATGAGCAAAGAGCATTAGTGAGGTTCTGAATGATGGAGAACACAATCACAACTTCCCAGCTCATCCCAAAAGAATTGGAGGGAGCACCATCCATCATTCCAGAGAACACAGTTCCACTGCTCCACAGCTCAATGCTGGGGGGGGCTTTACACCCCTCTAGCCCACGCGTGGCATTAGGCATGGTGCCAATAGATTTATATTGAACTGCTCCAGAGTGTTCTATTCTGTTGGCAGTATTTCTTTACAGGTACTAGATAAGCTGTGTGTGTGTGTGTGTGTGTGTGTGTGTGTGTGTGTGTGTGTGTGTGCATGTGCACATATGTGTTAGCAATGGGTGCAACTTGAAGGGACTGAAGGCATTCATTAGAAGGAGTGTCCACAAACATTTGGACAGTTTGGACATGTTCTAAAAACACAGTAACTACACAAAATAGACTCTTTTTTTTATTTATTATTATTTTTGCCCTACTGAGAAAACTCCTGGACACCTCAATCTGGACAAGCTGGGAAAGCTGGATGACCAGCTTACCTCTTGACCAGTATAGGGTATGTTTTAGGGTTGAGTTTAACGGTTTAGCTGCATGACCAACCTGGCCAAAAGAGTCGACCAGCATGACCAAGGTGAAAGTGGCGGACTAGTATGACTAGCATGATGACCATTCTGATTGACCAGAATGACCAGCTTGACCACATCGGTCACCCTTATACCTAGCTTGCATTCCAGACTCGTCAAACTGGTCATGTTGACAGACCAGTTAAACCATACAAACCTAAATAAAAACTTGTGATGTGATGCTGGTCAAGATCTAAGCAGGTTTACTGGCATAGCAGGGCATGTTTTCCCTGGGATGACCAACTTTTCCACCATCTTCACTATCAAAGACCAGCTTAGACCCCCTGAAACCTTAGTCTTCAGCTGAGTTTTTCAGGAAGGGCATTTATTAATGCTGTAATCATCCCTTGTGTGTTGATGCAGTTGTGTGAGCTAGTGCTGTTCATTCGTAGCAATGTCTTTTTATACCTGGTCCAGTTTAAACGTGTGGATTATGGGGATGTTGCGAAAATGACGAAGCTAAACCGCTCGGTAGTCCTGGCGCAGGTGGAGCAGTGCAGTGTGCAGCAGTGGCGCTGGGGGGCAGCAGAGAGCTACAAGCCGCACACGCTGCCACTGTGTGTGGAGGAGGCTGCTGGAAATGCGTGGGGCTTTTCACCAGCCACAGGTGGGGAATGTTATACAACTGAGAAATATGACTCATGTAGCCTACTGAAAACATTAGACTAGGCAGGTCACCAGTGTCTCATTTTTTCTATGAATTCTAGTTCTTTATTAGACCACCTTAATGAGGTGTCTGTGTGTGTGTGCAGGGGATGGTGGGGTTCTTTGTGGGGACCAAATATGCAAGTAAAGACAACAATAATTCTTGTGCATTTTAAAGATGTGATGATATTTGCCTCCTCTCCAGGAAAAGGGTGCTTTATGTGTGTATCTAAGTGCAAAACCCAGGAGAGCAGCAAAAAAAGGTGTTAAATGAACCATTGTATTGTACAGATAGATCTGTTGGTTTTGGCGGTCAATATTTCAGCTCTAAATAAAAGCATCTCCAAAAGCCACACGTGCAGGCCATTGCCTTGTAATGAGGCCTATCGACCATGAAAGCAGACTGCAATTTGTTGCAATTTTGCTCCCTTCTAATGGCACGGAATAATGACCGCTTACCATCGCAGTGTGGATATTGTGGAAGAGCGTTTGGCTGGTAAAAGCCCATTCAAGGTATTATGGGGATGAATGCCGTGCAGCCAGTAATGCACCAAGGATGCGTTTCAGGAATAGAAAAAGTAGGCCGAGGAACCCCTCTCGTTCAGGATGAGAAACGCATTCGAAATGAGCTTTAAAAGCAATCCGAACCATCATTTGAAACCATTTGTGGAGAGAGAGAAAGAGAGAGATCGAGGGGGGCGGGGGATCCATAGGCCTTGGCATGCAGTGAATTCTTCATGGATTCCAACAGCTGGGTGCTTTACCACTGCAGTAGATTAGCTGTCCTACTTATGATCCAGAATCAGCTTTTTCAGCCTAAAATCCAAGCCCAATACTGCAAAAGAAAAAGGGTCCCGGGTCAGCAGAAAAGGCCAGCCTTGATCGACTCGTGCTTTTCATAGCATCTGGTGGGTGTGAAAAAAACAAAAAAGCGCGAAATGCCTTTGGCCATCCGCAACCAGTGCGTCGGAGGAAGGAAGGAGGAGAGAAGAGTAAACAATGGAATACTGAGGAGACGCTGGGACAGTTCCTCACCAGCCCGCTTGTTCAAAATGAAAAGGCCTCGGGAAGGGCGTGTGACGTCACCAGGGCTAAATTAACTCCCACCAAGTTCAATTTACTTCCATTGAGTTAAATTGCTTCCATTTAATTCAGTGGGAGGTCATTCAGTGCTGCTAATTTCGCTCTGTGGACCCAACGGGAGGGAAGAATAGTCTCATGGGGACGGAGCAGGGGACTGACTGTATGTGTGTGTTTGCCCTTGAAATTACTAGAGGGGTTTTAAATGAAGGGCCTCAAACTTCCTAGTGCAGTCATGACTGACACAGGCACGTCCAAATGTGTGTGGACACTGGACACCCCTTCTAATGAATGAATTCAGCTACTTTAAGTTGCACCCGTTGCTGACACAGATGTGCAAATGCACACATCTTGCCTAGTCCCTGTAGAGAAATCTACTCTCTGGAGCAGTTAAACATGAACCTATTATCACTGTGCCACCGTGGTGTATAACGGCCCCCCAGTGGGTCATCCAGTTCTAGGTGGGTGGTGATCAAATCCAACGTCCTAACCTCGCTAAATTCAATCAAATCCTCACAGCAATGCTCCAAAACTCTAGAAAGCCTTCTTTTCTGGACAGTAGACAGTTACTCCAACAAAAGCAGGATAACTATTTTTTAACACCCTTGATTTTGGAAAAAAAAAAACATTAAATGTGCAAGTGTCTGGATACTTTTATCCATAAGTGTAGCTTTGATCATTTCCATAAGAAAGCATTGGCAATACAGTGGGACTCTCTGGAGCATGTGACCCCATAAGGTCACCATGCCCATACAAGTTTGGAATTGAATTGAAGTTGTATGGAAATGGTCTACATCACTGCATAGATGAACAGAACTCTTCAGAAATCAGATTCTTGGGGAAATTGTGCTCCTTATGGTTTTGTCTGCTGGGTTTTCTATTCGGAGCTCACTCCTGACTCTTTGACTCTTAAGCACAGTCTTGTCTCAAATGTGTTCTTTGATAGTGACTGTGAGGCAAATCCCTGCCCAGCTCAGGAAGAAGGACGTGTAGCAGCATGTCGCCTTTCTGAGCACTTTCCTTTTTACCAGCGGCTTTCCAGTGGATTCCATTGTGGTTTTTACAGATTAAGGAAAGCCACTCCCAGACCGAAACTGAAGCATTTTGTAATGTCAGCATGATTAACTAGGGTAAAACTCAATCTGTCACAACAACCTTGTGTCTCCAGTTGTGCCCTTTTCCCTTTTTAATTTACATAATATTCTACAGTTATACATTTACCGTTAGTGTACTACAGAATATTCTGGAGTTATAGAGTTACAGTCAAAGTACTTCAGAATATTCTGGGGTTATATAGTTACAGTTATAGAGTTACTGTTAGTGTACTACAGAATAATCTGGGGTTATAGAGTTATAGTTAATCTACAGAATAATCTGGAGTTATAGAGTTATAGTTAGAGTACTACAGAATATTCTGGAGTTATAAAGTTACAGTTATAGAGTTACAGTTAGAGTCTAGCGTTCCAGTTAATCTACAGAATAATCTGGGGTTATATAGTTACAGTTATAGAGTTACTGTTAGTGTACTACAGAATAATCTGGAGTTATAGAGTTACAATTAGAGTGCTACAGAATATTATGGGGTTATAGAGTTACAGTTATAGAGTTACCCTTTGTGTACTACAGAATATTCTGGGGTTATAGTTACAGTTAGAGTACTACGGAATATGCCAGGGTTATAGAGTTGCAGTTAATCTACAGAATATTCTGAAGTTATAGTTACAGTTATAGAGTTACAGTTCATGTACGGAATAATCTGGAGTTATAGAGTTACAATTATAGAGTTACCGTTAGTGTACTACAGAATATTCTGGGGTTACAGTTATAGAGTTACAGTTAGAGTACTACAGAATATTGTGGAGTTACAGTTATAGAGTTACAGTTAGTGTACTACAGAATATTCTGGAGTTACAGTTATAGTTACAGTTAGTGTACTACAGAATATTGTGGAGTTATGGAGTTACAGTTATAGAGTTACAGTTAGTGTACTACAGAATATTCTGGAGTTACAGTTATAGAGTTACAGTTAGTGTACTACAGAATATTCTGGAGTTACAGTTATAGAGTTACAGTTAGAGTACTACAGAATATTGTGGAGTTATGGAGTTACAGTTATAGAGTTACAGTTAGTGTACTACAGAATATTGTGGAGTTATGGAGTTACAGTTATAGAGTTACAGTTAGTGTACTACAGAATATTCTGGAGTTGCAGTTATAGAGTTACAGTTAGTGTACTACAGAATATTCTGGAGTTACAGTTATAGAGTTACAGTTAGTGTACTACAGAATATTCTGGAGTTACAGTTATAGAGTTACAGTTAGAGTACTACAGAATATTCTGGAGTTACAGTTATAGAGTTACAGTTAGAGTACTACAGAATATTCTGGAGTTGCAGTTATAGAGTTACAGTTAGAGTACTACAGAATATTCTGGAGTTACAGTTATAGAGTTACAGTTAGTGTACTACAGAATATTCTGGAGTTGCAGTTATAGTGTTACAGTTAGTGTACTACAGAATATTCTAGAGTTACAGTTATAGAGTTACAGTTAGTGTATTACAGAATATTCTGGAGTTATAGAGTTACAGTTAGTGTACTACAGAATATTCTTGGGTTATAGAGTTACAGTTAGAGTACTACAGAATATTCTGGAGTTATAGAGTTACAGTTAGAGTACTACAGAATATTCTTGGGTTATAGAGTTACAGTTAGAGTACTACAGAATATTCTGGAGTTATAGAGTTACAGTTAGAGTACTACAGAATATTCTTGGGTTATAGAGTTACAGTTAGAGTACTACAGAATATTCTGGAGTTATATAGTTACAGTTAGAGTACTACAGAATATTATGGGATTATAGAGTTACAGTTAGAGTACTACAGAATATTATGGGATTATAGAGTTACAGTTATAGAGTTAACAGTTATAGAGTTACAGTTAGAGTACTACAGAATATTCTGGAGTTATGGAGTTACAGTTATAGTTACAGTTAGATTACTACAGAATATTATGGGGTTATAGAGTTACAGTTATAGAGTTAACAGTTATAGAGTTACAGTTAGAATACTACAGAATATTCTGGAGTTATGGAGTTACAGTTATAGTTACAGTTAGATTACTACAGAATATTATGGGGTTATAGAGTTACAGTTATAGAGTTACAGTTAGTGTACTACATAGTAATCTGAAATTATGGATTAATTGATGAAATAATAGTCTTAGTTCACATTTAACACATATAACATAAATTATGTCTATTTTTAAAAATCTCTCAGAATATAACATTCAGCTTTGCAGAAACAATATGCAGCTGACTGAACTCTCCCTCCGTCTCTGTCTCTCTGCCCCTCCCATTAGTTTCAAATCCGATCCGATGCTATGTGTGCGAGCGTGAGTGTGTGTGTATGTATGTGTGTGCAGCGTGTGTGAGTGTGTGTGCGCGTGTATGTGAGCGCGACAGTGAGCGAGAGCCTCTCAGCTTTTCCTCCCGTCCGGCCGTGCAGGAGCTCGAACGCGCGAGCGACGGATAAACAAGCGCCTTCAGCACGAGCGAGACACGGCGCCATACAGAGGTAAAGGTAACCGAACGTCCGCTTCAGCTGCAGCTCCAGCCTCAGCGCTGCTCGTCTGTTTTACCGGACACGGCGCGCGCGGGCGAAAGCAAAAGCACGGTCGCGAGCGCCTGATGGGCTGAACGTGACCTGCATGTATGAGGGCTTTCATAGCCGTCATATCTGCACGCTCAGTAGCCTGTGTCGCGAGCGTCAACTTGCTGTGTGTGTTGTGGGCTAAGCGTTGGGTCGTCGTTGTCGGCGGCGGGCAGTGTGTATGTATGTATGTCTGTGAGTGTGTGTGTGTGTGTGTGTGTGTGTGCTGACCGGCTGCTGAGTCAGAGATGCTGTCGGAAAATAATCCGGACTCTCAAACCAACAACATAGAGGGGCTCGCGAGCTCCACGGTTCTCAATGCATTTCTACTCATGAACGCCGTGCAAAAAACGGCACGCGCGTTGTATACAAGCACCGTGAAGCTGCATGCAATGCACACATTAACAGGTAGTTAGTGAACATCTCTCGAGGCATGCATTGAGCACGCGCTGAAATCTTCTTCCAGTGCCTCGTGCATCAGGCATCAGAGATTGTTTATTTATTTTTTTAGCGTAAATGCAGAACCAGGTCGTCTAATAACGACTGGGAGCGCGTGCACTGGCTAAAACCTGTGGCATATGCACTGTCTCGCTCTGTGCACGAGCTGCCAGCACTTGAAGGACACAGCAGAGCGATGCAAGCTTTCAGATCATATCGCTGCCAGTTGCTGTAGCCTGTTGCTGTAGTAGCCTCTGTAACAGGGCCACCACTTAGCCACGAGCTCGCCACAGAATAGGGGAACAAGCTGACTGTCAGCAGCGCGAGAGCAGAGCAGCCGCGCGATCAGCACAACGAAAGCTGCTGTGTCCATACTGTGTTTTTAAGCGCGTGCTGGGGCTCGCTCCCTCTCTCTCTGTGTGTGTGTTTATCTTGTACAGAAGGCTCGTGCCCGTGAGGAGGGGGAGACGCTGCTGAAGACCCGGTGGGTCCTCCATGGCCTCCAAGCTGAACCCCAACGTGCTGTATGTGCGCGAGCCCCACGGCGGCGCCGGGGACGCGGGAGATGAGTCCTCAGACAGCGACGGCGAGCCGGAGGAGACCTGCCACAAGCTCATCCGGAAAGTCTCCACTTCCGGTCAGATCCGCGCCAAGGTAAGAGGGAGGGGGGGGGGGGTTGATGGGTGGGTGGGTGGCTTCGGAGAGGAGGGGGGGGGCATACAAGAAAAAGGCATGAAGTCATAACCTGGTTCTCAACTCTGGTCACTCTGGTCACTCTGGTTCTTTAAGCGATGCCATAGAAGAACCATGTTTGGTAATCGAGATAGAGGTAGAACGTCTAAAGAACCTTCAGTTGATGTAAAGGTTCTTTACCAATTTAAAGGTTCTTCAGACGTCCGTATGACAAGCATAATTCTCTGTGGAACCGAAAATGGTTCTTTTATAGCATCACTCAAAGAACCATTCGAAGCACCTTTGTCTTCACAAATGTAGAGTAGCCCTGCGTCCAGCACAGCCGATAAATCCTTCAAAGCCAGGGTCATGAACTCCAGGGCTGCAGGGCCGAAGTCCAGCACAGCCGGGAGACTTTCCTGCTCAATCACACCTGATTCCACTCAGCAGTTAAAGGAGAGGTTTGGTGAAAAGTCCAGTTCGCTTGATTTATCACTGACCCCAGATACAGTCAGTCAACCAAGACATGTTTGGTGTCTAACGTTTGCCACGTTAGTTTAGCAATAGAGATGCTAGGCTAACATTGCTAACAAACACCGGACTTAGACCAATGTCACCAATGATTCCTTTCATTGCTTTTACTTAAAGGAACAAACAGTGCTGGACACCAACTTTCCTGGACTGCAGTTTGTCCCCCTTTGTAAAGGACGGCTTCATCATTGTAGTAACTAATGTCTGTCTGCCTCCTGTGTGTTGTACTGTACTTCATCACAGGCTTGTTCTTTGGATTGGGTGGGTGATGGCATGCATCTAATAGCACAATACTCAATTTGTTCACTATTCACAATATGTTACCTTTACATTACTGGTAGTTGATCATGAGAGCCATCAGTATGGTCATGTTGCCCGGCTTTTGTTGCCCTGTATGAGTTTAAAGAACAGAAACAGCCTGTAGACGCTTAACATACATGTAGCAAAAGCCAGCCGATAGCTGGTTCAGGTAGTCACCTGTATGCTACAGATCCAGCAGTTAGAGATTAGGTCTCCTGAGCTTAAAATAACACGGACATGTGGTGCTATGTGAAACAGGACATTTCAGCTTCGTGTTTTGTGTTTTAATCGCTGAGATGAAAACAAAATAATGCTGCTTTTGACGTGAAATGGTTCATTCTAGAGACAGTTAGTGGATTTCTTTAACCAGGGGTCTATTAGTGTCTACGAGTGTCTACAAGGAAACAAAATATGGACATTTTATTCATTATCCAAAATACATTTTAGACAAAAGCCTTCTCAGAGCTGTTGTAAAGCTGTGTTTTCAGGTGTATTGGATGCCATTATTGTATTGAGAACATTGTGTGGTATAAATGCTGAAGTGTTAAATGCTGTGGACGTCTTGGCTCCTATCACCACCACTGTGGACAACTTCCACGATTAAATTCCGGATCACTTAGTTAACAATTTATCATCTTAACAATTTCATTGGTTGAAAATACTGTGGAATTCCCCCTGTAGGGGTTCCGAAATTCGTGATTTGTCCCGATACAGTACATGGTGTTTTGATTCAGTACTTTTCAGGAACTCCTGAAAGCATGCGTTGTGTTGATCTGCTGATGTTTCCATGGTCAGTTTATTGGAGCTTTTACCGCTGTCACAGTGCATTAGTAACGATGTCTGAACAGCACAGTGGAGTTTTGGCTGATACCATCACACTAGGTTCTGAGCATCACAGACACATTAAACAAATGCAGTGCTGTTGCCAGTTCGGACCATGCCTTCAACATATGATTGTAATACGAGAAGAGACTGTATGGCTGTAGGAAGGGAAAGAGAACTCTCAAAACCTGGGCTGGAGTTCTGTGGGGCTTCAGCTTTAAGCCTAAAGGCCAGCCCCCCCTCATTGATAAACAGAGGTGGCACAGTGATGATATTGCAGCCTAACCAAACTCTTACCATAACCCTGACCAGAAACTTAACCATAGTAGAATGTGCAGGTCTTACCATTTCTGCAGTAGTTCCTGTCCATTCCTTCCTCTTCAGAAGCTCCATAACGGCAGCATGGATGTAGCTGTAGTGATGCTGTTTTTGAGGACATTGTGGACAGGTTGTGTGTATTTGGCAAAACAGCGCCATCGGTGGACAGGAGCTGTAGTGTACACCACAACACAAATGTTACACATTTCTTGAGGCACACTTTTAGTCATATATGTACGCATTTGATAAGATCTTGTTGGATATTGAGGAGGGCGGTGGGAAGACCTTAGGGAACCCAAAGGCAGAAATGAAGGTAGAAAGAAGGAGGAGCTTCAGACATGGTGCTTTTCCCAAACGTCCCAACTAGTCATTTCATTGCTCCATTTATAGTGGCCCATTTTTAATAGTGTCACATGCTAGCCATAAGCTAATATGTTGTGCTAATGTACTAGCCATGAGCTAACATGCCTATCACAGTATTTGAGGGTATAATATGATACACACCCCAGTAACTGTAAAGCTGTGTGGCTGTACAGTGGGTGCTGTTATTTAATACTCAGTATACTGTAAAAACATAGGTCTTATCAATGTTTCTTTTAAAGAACCTTTTTTGCTTCTGTTAAGAACTGTTTTTGTAAAAAGAGACGTTTGTGTGTGCAGAAGCTTTTAAATGTTTAAAGAAGTTGATGTAAAGATTCTTTACCAGCTTAAAGGGTCTGCACACTGATATCACTTCTTACAAAAATGGTTCTTTATGGATCCAAAAATGGGTCTTCTGTGGCATCACCTAAACTTTTAAACCCTAGGTTTATTATTTGTTTATATTTGGTTATTTGGTTATGAATCAGTGCAGAAGTTACTATACAACTGTTGTTAATCATGAGAGTAATGCAGTTATGAGGGTGTTGAAGGAGTGGAGGAACTCTTTACAGAACTCTCCATACCTTGCTCTGATCTGCTGACTACTAATTTATTACCATTTTATTTTATTATTACCATTTTTGAAGTGATAACCTAAGAATAAACATTTATTCTTATACAGTGTGGTGACTGTTTATCATATGGGCCAATAATACTCTGTAGATGTGTAGATTGAGGTGAGGAGAACACATGGAGGTACTACACAATACTTCTCTTTCTCTGTCTTTAAAAGGTCAGACTCTTCGGCTTACGAACATGCATTTCCTGTGTTGAACTGGGTGTGTTCGAGAACATGCAAAATACATGCAAGGCAGGGGTACTCCAGGACCAAGACTGTACGTCTAAACAGTCTTTTTCGTTCACATCTGCTTGTGTGGCATTGTTGCAACATTCGTGTAATAAAGTCCCATGTTTCGAGATTAGGACCTCGCTTGCAAAACTGGCTTGTGTAAGACGCCTTGCGACACTGAGTTTATGGAACACAGGCCTCTCTGAACAGAGCAGAAGAAGCATCCACGGTGTAGTTATGGCTGCAATGTGATACGTATTGATTCAGCCCAAAGCTAGCTTACATGTCCATCAATATATGGCCTGGTGATAGCAGCGCAGTTTGTGCTGTTATCGCTGCGAGGTCGATGTTTGCTCAGGAAAGGGCAATGGGGTATAAATGGGTCATTAGGCGAGCAGTTAAGCCACACATGACATTGGATATGAAGAGAGAGGGGCATTTAGAATAGGTTCATTAGTGTTACATTCATCAGGGTGAAATAGCTGCTCTGATGCTGGAGACCGGGCTCTGTTGGTCATTTCTACACTTGTAGGGATAGGAGAATTCTGGTCTGTTACTGATGAGCAGTATGTCCATGTCCATGTTTACAAGCACAATATGATGTTCAAGATTTATTGTGGAAATAGTGGAAATAAATAGGGTTGCATTGTGGAAACCTCATTACTTAGGCAGCTGTTAACCTGTTAGCCAATAAAGAATTTAGGATAATTAGTACTGGTGGTGAACTAGCAAAACAGGTGTCTATTAAATCAGTCACTGCAATCTACAAGTTGAGTCCACCTAAGTATGCTGGCATGCTTATAATATATATATATATATATATATATATATATATATACATAGAACAAGCTATATGTATGTGTATATATATATATATATATATATATATATATATATATATATATATATATGCTGTTCTGTTTACAGTTGGGCTTACGGTTATTTATATAGGCATACTGTGTATGTGTGTGTGTGTGTGTGTATATATATATATATGTGTGTGTGTGTGTGTGTGCTGTGATATTGCATTTTACAGTATTAATATTATAAAAATTTTCATCAGTTGTCATTATAATAGCAATGCCTATTTTATTTTGTGCACATTTAGACTGTTCTGAGTATTTGTGATTTAGACTGTTTAGGACAAAGCAATTTAACTTTATAAACATGCATACACATATTTTTAACATTTATAAATACGTACAAAGAAAACTTCGAATAACTTTAAGTCGTAAATATGATTTGTTGAATTTGGGACTTTGCTATTTTGTGCTAAGCTTATTTATTGACAACACTACATTAGCACTACTATCTGTTTGTGTCTCATCAAATCAGTCACACACAGTACTGTTCAACTTCTGTCTGTGGACATGTATCTCTGGTGTTTGGATGTGCAAAGCACCACGTAGTTATCAACTAATATTGATTAAATTTTGTTCACTTTTGTTGGTATTATACTTGTACAGGTTCATACATTATGACGAACAATGCTAATCTGAGACAGTGCTAACAATGCTAACCTGGGGCAGTTGTGGTAAACTCTGAAGTTTTTGTCTGACAGTTTTTTGGAAATGTTTTGAAATAGCGGACAATTATAGGAATGTGTAAATGGAACGCAGTCGACTCGGGTGGGGCGTAATTCCCAGCTTCGACTTGCGAGGCAAGCGTAACGCTGCATTAGCCTTCACAAAGCTGTAGAAGAAGCTCATATGCATGGAACTGACCTCTGTGTTGAGGGCCACGAGTCTATCTTTACTTTCCCTTTTATCTGTTCCGGCATTCCTCTCCTATGTGTCGGCCTACAACCTTTCACATTTGGCCCCTCTCAGAACCTGAGGGCCGAGGGCTATTGCGAAACTATGTGGCCTACTATTGCTGTAATGTGTGGTATTTTCAATGTGCCTCATGTTAAGGAAGAAATGTGTAGAGTTTCTAATGAAAATCTGTTAAAATATTAATGGGCCCATATCCAAGGAAACTCAATTTCACGCACTTTTCCTTTTTTAAGTAAAAGCATGTGATGGAGTATGTTGACATATCAGTCACTCCTAATGAAGCTCCAAAAACATTTTCAGTTCAATGTTTTTGTGTTGTCACATTTGCATAGAGTGATCAACCATAACATTAAAACCGTGCAGGTCAAGTAAATAACATTGATTATCTGGTTCCAGCGACATATATTAGCCAGTAAGTGAACAGTCAGTTCTTCAAATTCATGTGTTGGAAGCAGGAAAATAATCTGAGCCACCTTGCCAAGAACCAGAATGTAATAGACGACTGGAGGGGCAGAGCATCTCTAAAACATCAGGTGGTCACCAGTGGTCATCACCATCCAAAAGTGCTTCAAGAAAGCACAGCCAGTAAACTGAGAGGGTCACAACTTCCAGGACTTGCAAATCCATATCTCAGATGGTCAGAGTTGTTTTCGTGGCACGATGCGGGACCTGCACAGTACTATGCAGGTGGTTTTAATGTCATGGCTGATGGGTATATATCCCCTAACTGAGCCAAGAGACGTGCCTGTCCATTCACATGAAATTTATGAGGACTGGTTCAGCCAGGGCAGCTGTCTGAACGAGGTATGGCACAGGGTAGCCAGTCAGAACAAAGCTCATTTACATAGAGGAGTCTTAAAGACACAGTAACAAAACAGCCTGTCTAATTTTTACTTTTTTTTGGTTAGAAAGCTGACAAAAATGTTTAGGTGAGGTGTGTGTGTGTGTGTTGTTGTTGTTCTTTTTGGTTACAGTATTAGGTGCCAGTAAATTGTGGCTGCAGAGCGATCGTGAAGCCTTAAATTTACGTCAGAGAACACAATGTCGTATAATTGAGTGCAAAGGTTCACAGCCATGTGGAAACCTACGTAATGCCCTGTTGTACCCTGTCGGCAGACGCGTAATGTCCCAGTGATCCCAGGTCAGTTTTGTTTTGATCTCTGGTCAGTTCTGTAAGGACTGAGATAAGATTGTCAGAGCAGTGTGTGTGCCTCACACGGCTACTTCTTTCCTTTTGCCGAAGTCAGTCATTTATTGCCGGCCTGAAATCAGGCTCGGCTGTGCGTCTGTAATGACTGGTAGTGGTCATATTGGAACGCTGACCTGTCTTCCTATGCAGTGTGATGAGATTAGCTGGATATTAATCAGTATCAGTAGACTAATGAAGCTGAACTTATTAAATCAAGCCATTACACAGATGGCAATTACATGAACACTTTCGTCCCTGACAAGCATGCTTCCATCACATTCATTAACACTTCAGAGCGTTTAGTGATGGTAAAGCAGTTGGGGGTTTTTTGCTCTTCTAAGAAGCAGCTGAAAGTGGAGTAATACACAGAATGACTGTAGCAGAGCTGAAGAGCTTCAGAACAACACTGTAACACTCCTGCTGCTGTGCCACTGTAGGGATCATTTACTGGTTACTTAAGTAAGAGGACAGATTGCTTGTAGACCCCTATGTTTGTGATCAAGCTGTTTTCTTTGATGGGGACAGCGAGTGGCGTCTTTTTGCCGTCTTCACGTCCTGTGGGAGACAAAAATGTTTAAAAAATTAATAGAATTGAATCACATTAAGACGTACAGTTTCCCAGACGTAGATTAAGCCTAGTCCTGAACCAGCATACCCAGCATTCTAAATAGTGATTTGGCCAGGCAATGGCTAGGGGGTTTAAAGCCCCCCACCATTGAGCTGTGGAGCAATGGAACTGTGTTCTTGGGAATGATAGTGATGATAGAAGTTGGGGATGAATTGGGGGTGGTGATCATCCAATGTCCTGCTTCTCACTAACGCTCGGCTGATTGCAATCAAATCCTCACAGCAGTTCCAACACCTAGTAGAAAGCCTTCCCTGGACAACACAGACAGCTACTCCAAAAAAGTAGGATCAACTCTTTTGTAATACTCTTGGTGTCCCAATACTTTTGTCCAAGTAGTGTAGCTAGCCAGCTTATAACTTCCTTAGACTGAAGGTGAAAAGTCTGTAGGAAAAAAATGTAGTTCTTAAAAATAAAAGCACCTAAAATTAATGTACCAGAAAAGTCTGCTGTAGTGGGAATATACCTTTTTCTAGAAATGTGTGTGTGTGTGTAGGTTCATATAACAACAAACACACATTTGCACCTCCTGCTCATTAGTGATTTCCCCTTCATTAGCGTTCTCGTTAAGACCGTGCTAAATGTTATCAAGCGTGGCATGTCGCTGAAGCGTGATTTAATTAATTCATTCATTATTGAATTAATTTGAACTGCACCGGGTAGTCACATTTTTCCCCACAAACACATGCAAACACATGCATGCACACAAATACACACACAGACCTTTTAAGACTGTATATGTTCCGGTTCGATGGTGCTGGATGGAAAAGAAGTGTGGCGTTTTTGTGTATGTGTGTGCTTTAGAGGCCGGAAAGTGTGTACGTGTGTGAAGATGCGTGTTTTCAGGACTGACTGATGTATCTGCCCATGTTATAGTTCCACGGATTTATTGGAACTGACAGATGTCTCTACAATATAGGAGAAAGCTATATTTAGAAAGAGTTTCAGCTTGTAAATCTAAGAAATCTGACCGTTGAAATCTAATCTAATAGTCGTATCATTGGAATTACTGGATTAATTACTGTTTAATTACTGGCTTTCAGTGTTACCACTTACATTTACCTACTAAAGATTACTATTCAGTATGGAAAACTGTGCCTTTACCAAACCCTAAAACTATTATGTAACAGTCTGGGCTCATTATAGGTCCAAACCCTTTCCCGAAATGTACATACATTCAGCCCACTAGTGAAAGCCTAAATGTAACGGCTCTCCCAGAGAGGACAGAAGCCCTGCAGTACCTGACTTCACTAATGCTCTCATGGCTGAATGCCATCACATGCTCACGGCGATGTTCAGAAATCTAGTGTAAGGCTTTTGCACAAGAGTATAGACTGTTACTGCAGCAAAGTAAAAAACAACTACCTATTATTACAATCGATTTCAGAAGCATCTCTGGAGGAGCAGGTGTCTACAAACTTTTGGACGTATAGTGTATATCCGCCAATGTTATCTTATTATATAATGTTATCTTTTTAAAATCGCTTCCTTATTGATTGGGCCCTAGTCTGTCTCTGTGTGTGTGTGTGTACTTCGAGAGTCTGTTGCTTTAAAGATTGAAGGAGGAATGTGTGTGTGTGTGTGTGTGTGTCCTCAGTGTATCTCCAGTATCAGGTTTTCCCTGAAGGAGTCATTCATCAGTGTATGCGTCCACGACCTGTTTTGTGTCTTCCCACCTTAGGGGAAAAGTTGCATAAGACCCCGCCCCCTTCCCCCTTTGTTCTCTGTACTCTCTTTCATTTGCTCTGCAGAAGTAAGGAATAGAGTGGAAAGAAAGAGGGAGAGGCCATGTTTGTACATTCAGGCTAAAAGTGAGGCCTTTCCCCGCCTGCGTGGTTCTCTGTACAAGAGTGGAGGAGGAGGAGGAGGAGAAGAGAAAAGGCAGAGGAACTCCTGAAGTCTAATTAGCCGCCCCTCAGCCAGGAACAGTGCGAGTGAGGAGGTAACCCTGCTACGAGTTGTGACAGGAAGCAAGGAAACCTGCATATTTCTGTTATCAACACCACAGCAAAAGAGCATCACACAGGAGCGAGAGGGAAGTAGGCCTGGCAGCAGCTACCTGTAAGCTACTGTGTGGCGAAGAACAGTACTGAGGTATACTCACAGATCTGAAAGAAACAGAACATCCTGGCTCAGATTATTTAAGTTATGAGGATATGAGGATGGAGAGCGAGGTACAGCCATATATCTGTACTGTGGGTGTGGCCTAAAACTTGTCATTGTAAGTTTTTGTTTAACAGGGCCTTAATGCAGCATTTATGGCTGAGATCTGCTGCCCTGCTGAGCACATGGTGAAGGTAGACTATTTGGAGTGGAGACTCTAAATTTCAAATGGGAAATTCTCTTATTTCACAATATTTTGTATTTTGAACAGTATTTCTTATAGTATAAAAGAACACATTCCTTAATAATACTAATAATAATAAGTATGTTTTCAAGTATATTAATATAGAAAAGCTGCAAACACTTTATATTGTTTAGCAAAGTAAAGGACCACCCCAGTCTATTGGGAGTGAGATTGGTGGTGGACATGATTTCCACATCAGAAGAATCAGGTGCCCAGCTAAAGAGAGAAGTAAATGCCACTCTTAATCCTAGACCTCGTTTACACCTGGTCACTTTATGTGTCTTGAGGATCAGGATTAAATCTGGATAAGGCCAAGCTTCATAAAACTGCAAGTGTAAACACACCCAAAACTCATTTAAACACGGTACAAATCCCATCACTCCAGTTTAGGAGGCGGTCTGACACGCATTTGAGCCACATGTTATAGCAGTGTAAACACATCTGTCTCTCTAAAACAATTTCAACAGCCAAAACCCCTCCAAGTCCAACCCAAACACCAGTAATAATTGCAGTGCCCAGTAATATTCCAGCCCAACACAGCACTCTGATTTCAATCTGACTGACCGGAGACGCATTTGACTACCCAGTGTAAACACATGAGGTTAAAATCTTATCAGGATACAGTCCAGACACTAGTGACACGCAGTGACCAGGTTTAAACGGGGTCTTCTCTGAAATGGTATAAAACATTTCTAATGATTGTGCAAGGACAGACATGACCAACGCATGACACTTGGCGATCTGTGATAAGCAGGATCAACATAGTAAAAATAGAGTCTTATATATGCTATGCTTTTGCTGCCATCAGTACATGAAGATATGGGTGGAGGCTGTTAGAGAGGGGGAAGAACTTTGGGCTGGAGTTCAGGTGACGTCTGCTTTGTGGTAGGCCTGGAATGATAGATATGGCAGAGTTAAGGGGAGGTGATGGTGATTGTGAAGACTTTGCCATAGACACGTGAGCAAAGGAGGGGTGGGGTTCAGGCATGTTCCACCTCCCTCATAACACTCTCAACAGTGATGTGGGGAGAGAAATAGCCATCTACTCACAAGGAGAGAGCAGGGCCAATTGTGCAAACCGATCCTCGGGTCATAGTGGCAGCGCCTCAGTCCGGTGGACCAATAAACAGATAGATTTTCAACAGCTATTTGAAATCATTAGTGAAGTTAAAAGTGGATATCAGAGAGGTGCGGAGAGTTCAATTAGTTCCCGAGCTGAAACGGATTAAAGAACACCATGATCTAATCTTGTTTGAAATATGTCTGCTAGATTTTTCAGCTGACCGTTACAGTTGAGAACAAAACCTCCAGACTAAACCTGACGAGAAATAGGAACACCACATAAACACCACATGACCAGGAGCAACTGTCATTTGGAGGTGGATAAAATGACATAAGGAGTAACACCCTTTCAGAAAAGGAAGCATGCCAGAACGTCAGAGACAAAAGGAGAAGTAGAGGGAGGGATGGTGCAATAGAGGGACGTGTAAAAGCAGCTTCCCCTGAGAGACTGAGAGATTTATAGCAGATCTGGTTTCACTAAGAATACATCAGGTGGTAGTACATTATGTTCTATGTATAATTAGTAATATTAAGATATTGTGACATATTATGACAGGTTCCCAGAGAGAGGTCTACCCGGTGATGTTAGAGATTTACATTGGACATCAGATGATAATGATCTTTATCCAGATTAAAAAAGGGGTTCTGTTAATTGAAGATCCAGTGGAAGCAGTCAGGAGAAGTGATACGGCGTACAGTCTTTGTAGAGTGACAGAGAGAGAGGCAGGTAGTGTTGCTAAGACTGGGAGACTTGGATGGTCAGCTAGCATTGTCCAGCAGAGGAGATCAAAGGTCAAGAGTATCATGTTTGTGAAGATTGACAGCAAAAGCTTACCAGAAGAACTGCAGGTCAACTGTAGGTCAGTATAAAAGATGTAACCTCTAAATACATCATCCACAGTGGAGCCCTTTTTGCTGTTTTGCTTGTTTTTAAAATACCTATAAAGACTCATCATCGTATGTATTCTTCATCTGCAGTGGCATCTGTCAAGAGGTGGATATATTAGGCAGCAAGTGAGCAGTCAGTTCTTGAAGGTGATGAAATCTCAGCCACTTCGGCATGAACCAGATTACGATGGCTAGTTGACTGGGTCAAAACATCTCCTAAACATTAGGCAGGTCTTCTGGGGTGTTCCTGGTACGCAGTGGATAGTTCCTGCCAAGAAAGGAACCACTAGAGAACCGGCAACAGGGTCATTGGCACGTAAGGCACACTGATGTGAAGCCCCACCTCACAACTTACAGCTGGATCTGCTGCTAACGTCTTGGTATCAGATACCACAGGATGCCTTCAGAGGTCTTGTGGCGTCTGTGTCTCAAATGGTCAGGTGTGTTGTGGTGGCACGAGGGTGACCTTTGGCTGATCTGTGTATATACATATTCAATGTGGCATCAGTACACAGAAAGTGTACCTGTTTATTTATGGCTGTTTATTTATGGCTGTTTAGTGGACGTTCGTTCTCCTTTTGGGGGTGTTCTGCTGGGGACTTCAGCCAAAAACTGTACAGCTTAATCAGACTAATAACAGTGATTAGAAAGATCCCTCTCACTCTCCCTGTCTCTCCCTGTCTCTCCCTGTCTCTTTCTAAATCCAGTTTGTATTGGCGTTGTGTGTGTGTGGAGTCTGCTAGTCTGTCGCTGACTCTGACACACGCCATTGCAGAGTAATGAGGGTGCTGATGGATGAAAGAGGTGCAGGGAGAAGGACAAACCTTTTTTTGTCTGATCTTCTGTGTCTCATCCATTTCTTTCTAGCCAAATTGGCTAGTGGCTGTGTTTTGTGTGTGTGTGGGGGGGCATTTGTATTGATAACAAACAAAGACAATGTTTATTTGTTTATTTGATATTAACTGATGGTCATGTGTACAGATATGCTCATACTTCAGACAGAGTGTTCAGTGAAGCATTCGTGTTTACAGACTGCAGACTACTACCATAGTTCTTACAGCCTTTAATCAGGGATCAGTTTTGGACTAAGCGAGCCGTGTAGAACAATGCATGAAAGTTTGCAGCAACACAGTGTGTGGATGTCAAATAAACAGCCTGAAACCTTATTTTTGATTACACACACTCTGCGCAAGAATAAAAGAACGTTGTTTAAGCTGCTGATGCTGGTTTTACAATAGTTCAAAATAAAGAAGGTCCTGAAATTCATGTTCTCAAAACAATGTTTTTTCATATATTTAAATATATATATTTCACATTTCACTGTAAACAAAAGATATATTTTAAATTTGAATAAAAAGATATTTGCCTTATACTGGCTTTTCTGTTGAAGCCCTTAAGCCGTGTGCATAGGCCCACACTTCCATTCTTCCCTCCCATAACTTTACAAACCCTAAAACGAAGCCCTGTGGAATGCCACAAATGCATAAAATGCATTTCATGCAAATGACTTAATTTTTTATTATAATTATTATTTTTTAATAATATATTTTTTCACCTGCAAACCTTGAACTCGAGTTCAACTTTGGTGAACTTTGACACACTGCTGCTCTGGCTGAGCCTATGACACGCAGGAAGTGCTGATGGTTGCAGTTTTAAAATAGGAGATACTATTCATCTCTTTTCATGCAGGGTATAAAATACAACACAGGCAAGAGATGACATGGTACGCAGTCAGTCAGGAGGTGGGATTAGACAGTAATTGTCTTTTCTTCTGGGGGTTTTATATTATTATTATTATTTTTTTTTTTAATAATCAACTTTTAAATAATACTGATCTCTGTCCAGCTGTTTTGACAAGAACATTTGTCACTGTGCAGCAGCAGGTCTTGTGGGTTTGATGGCTGATCGCTGTATACAGTAGATGAATATATAGGTATAGATTGATGGTATCTTTAATTTAATGTTTTATTTTGTTGAAGATTTATATTACTTGCCAAAATAATACATAAAAAAATGAATGCTGCACTGATATACTTACCCGATGAGCCCATACTACTCTCAACTCTCAACTGACTGGAATGAATTCAGTATTATTTAGTGACTTTTCTTTCTTTTGTTTTTTTATCCTCATGTAGTCGATCTTGGTTTATCACAGTTGTACATGGCTTCTCCTCTACTCTACATTTGCTCTCAGCAAATTCTCCTCAGCCCTCTTTTTCTCTCCTTCTTCTCCTTCACCCCTTAGCTCATCTCTCACCTACTTTTTCTCTCCTTTACTTTGTCTTTCTCTCTCTCTCTCTCTCTCTCTCTCTCTCTCTCTCTCTCTCTCTCTCTCTCTCCTGGGCTGAACTTGAAAACCTAATTAGAGGAGTGTCGTCCATCATTGCAGTGGCAGTCCATTAAGGCAATGGAGTGTGGCGCAGTAGAGATGGGGGGGGGCGATGAGTTTGCGGACGTGTGTCAGGCTCTCACCCTTGTGTGAATGGACGGTCTGGTCAGTGGCCACTGAGCCTCAGGGTGTCTGAAGCAAAGCTGTGGGGGCCAGAGAGAAGCATTTAAAGAACAGCACACAGTGTCAGACTAGCTCTTAATCACGAGGTGAGAGGCAGGAGACAGTGCTGCTGTTCAGGGTGGGATGATGATTATTAGTATTGGTCTGATACGTATACCACAGTGAAAAAGCCATGATCATTCAGATTTTAACATAAACAATAGTTTACATTTATCATTTAGCATTTATAATCATTTATAGTCATTCTGTGCCATAGTTAGTATTAAGGGATGTGCATTTAGATAATGTTGATATTGAAGAACTTCAAAGTTATATTTAAGATTTCATAATCAGTACTGATATCAAACAGTGCTCAACGTAATAAGATCAGTATTGGTATCAACCGATGCGTAAGATTTTAACAGTATCGGTATGAAATGGTTTGATTTTTATATGAATATCGGTATCAAACAATACTTAAGATGGTAAGATCAGTATCGGCATCAAGTGATATGACTTTTAAATCAGTATCTCTATGAAACGATAATTAAATTTTTAATATCAGTATCGGTATCAAATCATAGGATTTTTATATGAGTATCGGTATTAAATTATGTTATTATGTTACATTATGATTTTTATATCAGTATTGCTATTAAACAATACTTAAAATTTTTATATCTGTATATGTATCAAATCATACCCTTTTATCTGTATTGCTATCAAAGCATACTTAAAATATTAATATCTGTATCAATTCATACAATTGTTTATATCAGTATCTGTATTAAATCATGATTTATATATCAAATCATACAATTGTTTATATCAGTATCTGTATTAAATCATGATTTATATATCAAATCATACAATTGTTTATATCAGTATCTGTATTAAATCATGATTTATATATCAGTATTCGTATCAAATCAAATGGCTCAGCATAGGACTGTATAGTGTATGTACGGATATGTGCAGCAGTAACAAGCTGTATAAGTGTGTGAGTAGCCGGTGCTATTTTGTCTATTTTGTTTTTTTTAGACCATAGCTTTCACTCACTAACTTCTTATGAGCAGCGCTAGCAGGTCAGTCCCATTAGAGTCTCTCTCACTAAAAGGCTACAGAGTCAGAGGGTGCTAATACTCTTTTCTGCTGTTTTATGAGTCATATTGAAATGAACTGAGCCATATAGACACTGTAGCGCATAAACCACACTAAAAAGAGTTCAGCCTTAGCCTGCCCTCAGTGAGGCTGCCACATTTCCATTCACCCCGATCACTATCGACTTAGTGCTTTAGGTTCACTCCTATCGGCCCTTGATGGAGTAAGCAGGTGCCAAGTGTTGTGATGCACCATTAATCCTACATACACACTTATGATGGAAACTAAGCAGCAAAATGAGACAATTCTAAACATAGTGTTTTTTTTGTAAAGTCATTTACATATGTCTTATCTTCTCAGACTACAGCTGCTCAACCCCACCCATTCATATTAATACACATGCAGAGCAGTCAGAACAAAGGTGATTTACATATAACATTTTACAGTCTTAAAAAAAGCAAGAAAAACAACATGTTATACTCATTGAGGAAGTAAGGAAGTGAGGAAGTAAGAAATGGCCATTTACCATCAGTTAATCAACTTTTGGTGCATTAAAGTGGTCTTCAGGAAAAATACATGATAAATTTCCCTTAAGTAAGTTTTTAAATACACACAAGATGTTTTAATACAGATATGCTCTACGACCTTCCTTAAATTATATTTTTACACCTCATCATGCATCTAACGGGTGCATGGTGCTCATGCTGGCCTTGCTCTCTCAGGGGTGAATTGGTGGCACTTCCTCCCCACATCACTGCTACCTAGCGATGCTGCATCAGAGGCTGTTCAAAAAGAGCTTAAACTTTAACTTTGTATGTGTGATGAGATGTGTGCTAGTCTTCACCTTTCTAATGTTGTGGGCATTGCTAATGATGGGGGAGCTTATGTGAATGGGGATTGGGTAATTGCCCTTCCAAATTAAGTAGAAAATGTAAAATAAATTCTAAAAAACATTTTTATCATCTTTTGTAATTTGTACTCTTCTTATTATTAAATGGGCCGACCAATACATACAGTGATTTGGCAGCTGGGGTGAGCCTGCAAAATGAAGCATTGATTCCACCACATAACTGGACGCTTCCAAGCTCCCAAAGCTAAAAGTCAAAGGATGGAATTCGCTCCTCCACCTCCAAAAGACATGCATTTCTGGACAAGCTAAGAGATACAGAACATTATATAATGCAGTTAACAGCATGTCGAACCCGGAGTAGCAATGATAGCGTTCTTCATATTGCAGTCAGTGGAGCATCAACATGATTTTGAAGCTGTTATTTTAAGGTAAAATATCCTAAAAGAGACTGAAACGCCCTTAAACAACAATTATATCTGAAGTTTGGACGGGCACAGATACTGAAAATCAATCATTATCTTACTCATAACACCAAACACAAGAGTTAATGGGTGGTCAGGTGGGGCATTGTGTTGGTTATTAGAACTCAGTGGTCAGCCATGTTGTAAAGATTTAGTTGATGCACTTGTGTGTGTGTGTGTGTGTGTGTGTACGGGGGGCTTTGCAGGGGGGAGCGAGAGACGGAGACAGAGAAGGGAGAGAGAGAAAGAAAACGTATGAGGACAGGCAGAAAGATGATGTAGCAGGTTTAATGGAGCATTAGCACGATTTTGAATATTTAGCATGTCAGATACACCTCAGTACGCACCAACAGGCCTCACATCACTGAGTAAACTAAATGGACTGTCATTAGCAAAAGTTTGTGTATGTGTGGGTGTGTGTGTGTGTGTGTGCATATGTGTGTGAAAACGAGAGAGAGAGAGATGGTGAGAATCAAGGGCCTGTGCTAAGATGAATGGAAGATTGTGTAGGTCAGGCTCAGTCTCATCTCTTTACTAATGGAGATAGATAGCACATGTCCAAACACAGCATGCTTCACACACACACACACACACACACACACACACACACACACACACACACACACACACACACACACATAATCTACAAGAATGGCTCCCTCACTGCAAATGACAGCCTGAGAGAATTTCAGCAGGATTAGGCACTTTAAATTCTGAAAAAGTGACTCATCGAATGTACTTGCTTCTAAAGGCCAGTTTATGCCTCTGTGTCAAATCTACACCTAAGCCTATCCATAGCCTATGCATAGCTGCATCCTCCATGCCGTACCCTACGCTGTAGCCTGATGCACACCCCCATAGGAAAGGTAACTAAGCATCACGATCACAGTCCACAGTCAAACAACTGTGTGATAGGTCTGTTTGGTAGCGGCCATATTTCCACCTTCAATTTTAATTGCTCAGCCCTACTCGATGCATTTTCAAAAAAACCCCCAAAAAGATAGAAGCCTAAAACAAAAGTTTGGGCACCCTGCCTGGTTCAGTACTTAGTAACACCCTTTTTGGAAGTATCGCAGCTTGTAAACACTTTTTGCAGCAGCTAAGAGTTTTTCCAATTCTCGTTTGGGGGATTTTCACACATTCTTCTTGCTAAAAGCTTCTAGTTCTTGAGCAATCTTGCTGCACTTTTAAAGTCTTTTAAAATCTATTCTTACATTTTTGATCATGTTTATGTCTGGGGACTGTGAGGACCATGGCAGAACCTCCAGCTTGCACCTCTTAAAGTAGTCCGTTGGAGTCAGTAGACCATCGGATTTTGAGGTGTGTTTAAGATCATTATCCTGCTGTTACAGATGTGTGATGTTTGCTCCCAGAATTTGCTGGTATATATTTGTCCCAAATGTTCCATGTAGAATGTTCGTCATGCCACTGGCTGCAACACAAGCCCAAGGACATGGTTGATTCACGCAACCGTTGGGGAGGTGTTCTGTTTATAGAAGTGTGCACCCTTTTTTCTCCAAGCATACCTTTACTAATTTTTATTTATTTATTTTTTTCTCCCAATCCTACCAATTTTGCTACTTCCAATTAACCCACCTGTTTATAACTCCCCCTAGCACAAGCAATGCTTCCGACACTAGGAACACTAGGTAAGGACTCCCTAGTTCCCCCAGTAGTTCCCAGGTCCACCGCTCCAGCCAACAGACGCCTGTGCCGGCCAACATCACTTTAAGAGTGATGAGGGTAGGGAGTGCCATCTACCCACCCGGATAAAGTGTGGCCAGATGTTCTCTCTCAGACTCCAGCCGCTGATGGCAAAGTAAAAAAACAGTTCCCACCCGCGGCCACTGGCCATAGTGGTTGCGTTAGACCGCTGAACCACTCGGAGCCCATACCCGCCCATACCTGCTCACTGTGTCCAAACAGTTCTATTTTAACTTAGACAGTCCAAAGGACTTTTCATCATGTATCAGTTTTGTTTAGATGTTACCATGAAAAACATCCAATGTTTTGTGTCGAGGAGGCAGGAAAAGTTTTCTTCTGATGACTCTTATCATGAAGGACATATTTGTGCTGGTGTTGCTGCACAGTAGAACAGTGCACCACCACTCCAAAGTCTGTTACACCTTCCTGAAGTTTTGATTTGTCTTTCTACAATCACTTCTTGCATCAGCTGGCCTAACCTGCTGATGTTTGTGTACAGGCCATAGCCCTAGCAAGCTCATTAAGATCTGAGTCCTTGGTAAAAGTCATGTGATATCTTTCCACACAACAAAATTCTTGACCAGGGTTGGCCAAACTTTTGCATGTCACATTATACACACATATGAATCAGGGAAATCCTGTGTTTCCTACATAAAAGCAGAGACAAATTGCAGAAAAGGAAGAATAGACAGCAGGTTTCCTGCGCAGGATAGAGAGATGTCGGAGCTCAGTGAGCTGCAGCCTGTGCAGCAGCAGGAGACGATCCTAAACCAGCGACAGTTCAAAGAGCCCAACCAGGAGGCATTCTGAGCCCATCGATGTTCACTGTAGGGGCATGGACGTCACGCCCAGGCTGACCTGACTCTGCTCTGCCTGTCTGCTCGCTTGCTTCATGCTGTCAGACATCTAACTACTCCCTCTGCTATTTCTGTTTCTCTTCTCAGCCCAGTTTAAAAGAAGAAAACAGAAACAGGAAGCCACTCTTGTTCTCGGTTTCCTCTTTTTGCGCCTGCTTTATTTTTCAGTATATTGTGTGGCACCAAAAATATCCCCTGCGGCTTTTTCTTTTAGTCGTGATCGTGACGCGCACCCACCCGCAAAACAGGAAGTCCCCGAGGTGCTGCTTCAGTGCAGGCCTGAGAAAAGCGCAGCACCAAAAAGCGCAGCATGCAGCTGCCGTGACTGCTGTGATGGCTGGACACAACCTACCACAACCTCCACGCTACTGTCCACTTTCATCTCTCACCCTCCTTCTCACTTTCTTTCTTTGCTTTGTTCTTTATTCCTTCCTCTGTTTAGTCTTTCTGGCTTTTCTTTTTTTCTCTTATATTATATTTGATCCATTCTTTCTTTCATTTATTGTTTTTTGTTCTTCCCGTTCTTTCCTTGTTGTTATTTGTTCATTTATTTATTTTTAGATCTGGGCAGCACACTGATTTTCCCCAAAGTGACTCATATAAGGAGAGCTGCATTCATTCCATGCCTAACAGTAATACTAATGTAGGTGGCATAATGTGATTCAACAGTTCTGCTCTTACTGGTCTGAGATCAGTGGGCTTTGATTAGACATGGAACACTTTCTGTTTTTTATGATGTACCACAGTATAAACCCAAGTGATAATCAAACAGCATCAGATTTGAATAATTCAGATAAGCATGTACTATCACAGATGTTATGGTGGTGGCAGACTACTACAGCCTCCCTCAGAGACAGCATAGCACACAGATTGTTATCTGAACAGTAAGCAGTACTGGTGATTAATTCGTATCAGAATTGGGAGGAGGAACTTTTCATTTCACTGCTGTTGCCACTGCCGGGTCTTTGCCATACTCAGCGACATTCCCTGACACTGTAAAAGGCTTCCACACAGCTGACATGTTTGCCACATTTACAAAGAGCCCCTCACTCCAATCTGGTTGGGATTTGATTGTGTCATCAAAAATGTTATTGATCGGTACAAATGATTGATCGGTTACTGAATATTTGGTGCACCCCTAATCCATTGAGCTATTGGGATATAATACACTCTGTCGAACAGGCCCTAATCCAACATACGTTTTAGTAGGACACCTTCTCATTTATTGTTTCAATTAAAAGTTGATTCTGCTTTTGTTGGGGTATCTGTCTCTACTGTCCAGAGAAGGATATCTACTAGACCTTGGAGCATTGCTGTAAGGATTTGATTGCATTCATTAACAAGAATGTTAGTGAGGTCAGGATGTTGGATAATCACCACCCCACCTCCTCCCCACATCTCCGACTCCCCAACTCATCCCAATAGTACCGGATGGAGCATCATCCATCAATCCAGAGAAATCAGTTCCACAGCTCAATGCTTGGGAGCTTTATACCCCTCTAGCCCACGCCTTGCATTGGGTATGGTGCCAATGGGTTCATGTTGATCTGCTCCAGAGAGTCCTATTCTATTCTACAGGGACTAGACAAGCTGTATGTGCGCATTTGCACGTCTGTGTCAGCACATGTGCCAAATAGAGTAGCTGAATGCCTTCATTAGAAATGGATTACTAGACTCCCATGAGGAGAGTGAAGAACACAGTGATGTGTTTTTGGATTCCTGTTGTTTGTGTTTATTGCAATATCCGTGTTTTACTGAGTAAATATACTCGTACTGCCCAGCTAAGGACTTTTCATTCTGAAGGAGCTGTTTTTTTGGAGGGGGGAGTAAAATGGAGATACAATGTTTCGTTCTGACCATGTCTGTATTTAAAGAATACCACAGTAATATGAAAAGCACGCTAATTTAAAGTCTTATTAGAAACTTTCCTACTGTCTCTAGATCTGATAACGCAGAGGAAGTGCAGGTTCTGAGTAGAAGACTGAAAACTGTCTACTGTTTCTGGATGCATGACACCTCTGTATGGAAAGGACTGTGGATGGGTTCAAAAACTAATGGAGAGAGCGATAGGGAGAGAAAGTGAGGGAGGGAGATAGATGTCACATCTGCAAGTGACAGTTTGAGTGCACTTTGAGAGGGAGGGGGGACAGAGAGAGAGAGAGAGAGAACGAGAGAGTGACTCATGCTGCTTGACACATGTGTCTCCCCTTCACTCCACCAGCTTTAGAGGAGAGTGAAAGAGGGATAGATGCAGAGAGAGGTAGAAATTCAGAAAGAGCCCTTGCTCTCTTGAGGGTTTTTAATCAAAGCCCATTGTTTGGTGTGCAGCTCCTGTAGAAGAGGAATAAGCCAATATCAGACTTTACACAGGTTGAAACTCGCAGCTACCCCAGCACAGAACAATGCTGCATTGTGTCAACACACACACACACATTTTTTAGGAGTGGTCTAACATCAGTGCCTCCACCTGCGCACAGTGCCCACCTTGTAGTCATGAATTCAGCTACTTCAAGGTTCACTTGTCGCTGAAACAGGTGTTCAAACTATAGAAATGCATTGCTCCAAGACAGCTGTTGGAGTTGGACATGAGCCAAGCATCAACTAGAGGGGTGTAAGGCCCTTCAGGCTTGGTTTGTGCAGCAGTAGATCCATCCTATACCATTGGGATGAGTTTAAGTGACATTTGTGATCCAGAACTGATCATCAAACATCACTAATTGATCTCGCTAATACTTTTAAGGCTAAATGCATTGCAATCCTCACAGCAATTTTCCAACATCTAGTGTAAAGCCTTCCCAGGTGTGTGTAAGCTCTTACTGCAGCAAAAGTGGACAAACACTCTATTGATACCCTTGATTTCAGAACGAGGACGTTGGACGAGGAGGTGTCTACAAACTTTTGGACATAGAGTGTATGTGTGGCATAGATCATACATTGAGAAGTTAGTAAGATGTCAGTGACCCAAATGAAAAAAGAAAAACTAAGAAAACAGGTCAGGCCACGGGTCTGGTTGCTACAGCCCATTCCGCAGTCACACAAACCATACAGCACACACACACATAAGCTGTGAGCCCCTTTACATGACATCAATATTGCAGACTCTAATTTTATGGTTCCATATTTCTAATTGTAAATGTTAATTTGGGTATCATGTACTGAAATACAATAAGTAAAGAACTTTTATGACTAGCAGGGCATTTCTGTTGTAAACATTTACTTGCTAGAACTTTAACGGATGGCAGCATTTACAACATTAGATGCTGTAAGGAATTACAACGTCAAAACAAGGCTGGCTGCTTTACCAGTGATTGACGCATATGCTACAGGTACCCTGTTACCTCTTGTAAACATAAAGTCAACTGCAAGCCCCATTAAACATGCAGAACCATAAACATGCAGGAAATAATGGGCTGTTATATAATAATAGGTTATCACACAATAAGTGAGAATAGACGGGCATGTTTACATTTTTAATTTATTGTTGTCAATACTATTTAAAGTGTACTTCAAGTAAAAGAAAAAGCTGTTCAGCAGTATTGTTACCTTGATGAAATACTGACTTCAGTGAGTGCATCTCCCCCCAAAAAGCACAGACAACTTCAGAAACAGTATAGAAGAAGCAAGTTAACAACTAATGCACTTAGTCGACTAAAAACGCTGACCAAATTAGTTGGCAACTACTTTAATAGTCAATTAGTTAGCATGTGTCACGCGCTATGAAAGGTTGGGGATGCATGTGAACTGCCGATTATTCGCCAAAGTTTAGTCATAACAGTGTCGAAAACAGTTTTACAGTTTTGTAGAAAGCTAAAGCTTTTTATTTTTTGCTGACCCAAAAAAAAAACTGATTTAGTTTTGTTATAGTTTATTGATTCTACTTTGCACATCTTTGGTTTTACAGTTTGACAGGACATTAAAACAGTGAATTTTTAATTAGGTATTCATCTGTTTTGTCTTCATTGTTAGTTATCAAATGTTTATAACAACCTCGAATTAAATGTAAAGGCTAATAGCTTCATAAGAGTTATTTGATACTAATTTATGGTCCATTTGAATAATCGATTATTTGTTATAATAATCTGCAGATTATTTGACCCTTATTTGTCATTAGTTGATCGTTTAAGATTGTTTCAATAATAGTTAGAATTAGAAACTTCACACACACTAATCACTAATCACACACACTAACACACTAGTGAGTGGGACAGTGAGAGTGAGAACACACACCCGAAAGCGCTGTTCTTTCACTCCTCCGCCCCTACTTCCTGCCAGTTAAGAGGATTTAAACCGGTGACCTTCCGTTACCAAGGTCACTTCTTTTACCTTTAGGCCTCGGCTGCCCCCATTATTAAATGGGATAAGTCTCCAGTGGCCTGACCAATCACAGAGCAGCTCAGGCACTGCCACTAAAATAACAGAAAATCTAGAAAATGAGTTAAACATTGAAGCTGAATGTGGTAATAAGTAGATTTTCACTAAAACACTAAACAAGTATTATAATAATTATAAAAATAAGAAAGTAGAAACTCATCAAGATTGTACTTGAGTGCAACAAACTGAGGCACTACCCACATCTACTTAGAACCATGTGACCATAATGCACGTACTATACATCATTCATTGCATTCGACAAACTTGGTATCAGTGCCTGGTTTTATTAATATAGAAACATATAGATGCAGAACGCTGAAAGGCCTGAGCGTGAACTTTAGAGGACCATTATGTGAAATGAAACTTTAGAGACCTCCTTCAGATGTTTCTCATGTTTTAAGCAGATCTTCATCACTATGCTGACTAGTAAAGGAAGTGACTTTTTTAGATCGGTTTCAGATCACTCTCCACCCTGCTCTCTGTCTCTCATTCTCTCTCACTCTCTTTCCTTGCAGTGTCGGTAAACCTCAGTAGCAGTTTGTCCATTTTTAGGTCACTGCAGCTCTATTTCTGGCTGTGGTTAGATGTGCAGGAAGGTACTGATGTGTGTATGAAAGTGCTCACTATTTCCTGCTGCCTCTGCGACGGAGAGGAAGAAAAAAAAACAAATCAACAGCGAGTGTAACGTTATTGAGTCCTGCCGTCCCTCACGCCCAGAGCCGCTCCGGGGAGACGGATTAAAAATAAATGACATTTGCTTGTCTGGCAGCGCTGGTGTTTGCCAAAGTGTGTCTTTATTGGGAAACGCAACAAAGTGGCTTAGAGTTCTCAACCTGCAGGAGGGCTGAAGAGATGTTCTGTCAGAAAGATGGAGAGACAGTTAGTAAGAAAGTAGTAGAAAGAGAGAGAGAGGGAGCTGAGATGCCGCCAGAGACACAGTAGATTGCTGTCTCTCTTGCTAGGCCGCAGTGCTATCAGAGGCGCCAGCAGCTGTATCTGTGGCTGTAGTGTCAGATGAGGCATTAGCTCCTTCACTCGGTTCTCTCACACACAGGCCTGCAGAGCTGACTCGGAGATGCTACACAAACACACAGTGCGGAGACCCTCTGCCCTGGAAAGTATGTGTGTGTAGGAAAATCACACCGCCGGGAACTAAGACCTACTGAGCTAAGATCTACTCAGAACTGCCAGCAATAAAGAGAATATGGAGTGTGTGTGTTGAACTGGCTGCCACTGTTAGCTGAGGGTGACCAGATTTTCTTTTTGTTAAATGAGGAGACTTTGGACCTAGACGATGTGGACATAAGTATTCGGACAACTTCACATTACACCTACAGGGGCTTTTGTGACATCCTGTTCTGAATCCATAGGCATTAACCTGTGGTTGGTCCCTCCTTTGCAGATGTTTCCACACTTTCTACCAAGGCTTTCTACCAAGTGTATCTGTGAGCACATTTGCGAGGTCAGACACTGATGTTGGACGAAGTGGCCTGGCTCACAGTTTTCGCTCAAGTTCATCCCAAAGGTGTTTGATAGGGTTGAGGTCAGGGCTCTGTGTGATTCAGTTAAGTTCTTCCACAATGATCACACCCAACGATGCCTTCATGGACTTCGCTTTGTTCACAGTCTTGCTGAAACAGAAAAGCCTTCCCCAAATCTCCAAAGTTTCCAGAAAGGTGGAAGCTCACAACTGTCCAAAATGTATTGCTTTCCTGAAGCATTAAGATTTCCCTTCACTGGAACTAAGGGGCCTTAATGCCACCCTCTGACAAACAACTTCATATCATTATCCCTCCTCCTCCAAACTTTACAATTGGCACAATGCAGTTAGGCAGGTAACGTTCTCCTGGCATCAGTACATGTTTCCACGTTTCACGAGTCCAGTTGTGGTGTGCTTTACACCACTCCATACGACGCTTGGCATTGCTCTTGGTGACGTAAGGCTTGCATGCAGCTGCCCTGCCCTGTAAAACCCACACCATGATGTTAATTAATGCCAAAGGTGGTTTAGAAACTCAGCAGTGACAATTGAGTGTTGATGATGAAGGCACTATGCACCTCAGTACTCAGCGACCCTGCTCTGTGGCCCTGTGGCCTGTCACATCGTGGCTGAGTTGCTGTGGTTATTATTATTAAACGTTTTCATTTTTCAGATTAGGCATCATCTCATTCAGTTAGTCCTCTCACATATAGGCCTGCAGACCAGACTCCCAATGTTTACACAAAGCTTAGGAGAAAACCTCATGTTGTAACAATGAATTAACAATTAATATTATTTACTTAACTATAGTAACCAAACCTATATTAAATACATTCTTAAATGTGGATTAACTACATTAGCTTACAATGTATTGACATAAATATATGCACTGTGCTGATAAAAACCAGCTCAGGAAATATTAAGAAATTAAGAGACTCTAGGTCACATGGGTGTCTCATGACAGAGAGAGCTGAGACTGTTCTGAACATTTCGTTATAAAACTTCCAGGTAACCCATGCATGCAGGTAAGTAGGTAAGTTCTTTTAAATGGCGAATTTAAGAAGATCGAGAAAATGCACTTAGACTCCCGAGGCTTAACCACATTAGCTGGCACAGTGGTAGTAGTACCAGTGCTCTGTAGGTGTGTGAAAAAAGAGCTTAGTATGTAGAGTAAGGATGAGGTTCTGTTCGGGAATATATAAAAGACTGTAAAAAATACACTGATCTCAGAGCAGCGTTCCTACTCTGAGAGGTTTGATAAATCAGGGCTGTTGTTTGTATTGATTGTTGAACTGTGTTGGGCTCATGTTACAGTCATTCCTGCGCAGCTCAGTAGCTCCATCGTATCCATAGCTGTCATCCTTTTACAGTTCTGATTCATCAGCTTTCTCTGACACAGCAACACAAAGCAGAAGAGGGTGACTAAGGCACAGCCTTAAAGCACCAGAGAGAGAGAGAGAGAGACTATCTATCATTATTGAAGAGGGAGTTGGACACAGTAAGGGTAAGTAAATAGATTGCCTTGTGTTTCAGACAGATTGGCACATGTGCAGCCTAAAATGAAACTAATCCAATCTCGCCCTTCAATCTTATTAGGACAAGATACACACACACACACACACACACACACACACACAAATATAACAACACCACCATTCTCTCCTTAGCTCTCACTCTTACTTTCCTCCTCCCCATGGCGCCTACTGTCAGCTGCAGCGGGGAATAAAGTGAGGCCTCCAGAGCGATGCATCATATTTCAATTTTAAGCACTGGCAGGTATTCTATTAGAGAGAGCCACCTGAACCTCCACGTTTCATTGCCACTTATGTAAGCTCTGTTTGAGTGAAGTGCTCAGGATCTCTGTCTCTTTTTGTCTCCCTCCATCCATCCCTCCCTCCCTCTCTCTCGCTCTCTCCCTCCGTCCTCACTCTCCCACACTCCCACACACATGTATAAATACACAGTGAACAGTTGATAGCCAGGCCTAGTCCTCCTGTGTAATTTTGAGATGTCCAGCACTGTTCGCACTAGCAGGATGACTCAGTGTGTTATTTAGATGGGTTTCCCCAGTAAAAGGAAAAAGTACAGGTCGCAGGATGTTGTTTGTTTGTTTGATTTGTTTTTATGATGGATTGTTACTGTCATAATGAAACCTTACATCTTTGAGGTGGTACCTTTATTGGAGAAGCTTCTCAACTTTAATACATCTTAATGTAATGAGACAACTTCATAAGCCTAGGCTCCACACACAAGTCAGTTTTAGCTACAAAGCTATAGCAAAAATCCATTGGCAGTAATTGACTTTAGTTTTTTAGAGACGATACATAATGCTGGGTGTTTAGTTTAAGAAGCTATGCTATCCTGGGCAACCTGTGAGTAAACTGTGAGTATTAGACCTAAAAATCATGATTTCTTTGCTAGCCCAACTGTGGGATTGTAGTTGTACAATTCTAGTTAAAACATTGTTAAAGGAATCCCTTGTTGTATTTGAAGCTTGTACCTGACGATAACTCTTTACCTTGTTTTATAGTAAAGTGTAAAGAGGGCTGACCTAGAGCTTCTGCCGCTATTTTCCATTTCCTCTAGCTGCCTGAATCCTGGTCACACTACAGCTTATGTTCATACCCATATTCATTTTATATGGTTTGTTATATGTGTTCTTTCTCATAAAACTCTCGCACCTAAGGATGTCACAGTACCATTTATTTGGTAGTTGGTACCAGTGCCACTAAACTTCTTCAATTCTTGATACCAATTTCAACACCACAACAACAAATAAAACAAATGAAATTAATGTTTTCACATGAACTCATTCAATCATGATCACATTTTTTGTTCAGTTAATTGTGTCAAGTGTTATCTTCTCTTTAAGTAATAAAAAAACACTAACTGCTCTTTGACTCTTAGGCAATTTTGCGGATGTTTTGATAGTTGGACATATCTTTATTCGCCTACAAATGATGAAATATTTATAGAAGACAATTACACATGCCAAATGTTTTTTTCAAGAGATCCTAGGCTACTCAGACATGTCTTCAAATACATCTTTGAGATGTATGATAAACAGAATTCAGAAATTTGCTTGAAATGAACCATGTTTTGATCAGAGATATATTTCAAACCCGCATTTGTTTTGTTTTGTTTGCTTGTAAAGACTATAAAAACAGGTCAAATCTAAGAAATCTTGTTGGAAATGAATAACCTAGAGCGTTCTTGAATTGAAAGTATATTTATTCTTGGTTTTTTTTTTTATTTATTCGCTTGACAAGGATATTTCAAATACGTTACTTACAATACTTGACATTAGTCCAAATAAAATGAAAAAATAAGAATATCAGTTTCTAATTATGTTGGTGGTTAATATGTCGCATAAGTCCTTCAGTTTTGATTGTCTAGTCCTAACCAATGGGAGAGTTTGCTTGGCTTTGACTAGACACTTTGTCACTCTCATAACGACATTACTGTCATAATTAACAGTTATCAGTTTATCAGTTTCATAGGCCCCAAAATAGAACCCTGTGGGACTCCACAAGACAATATCTACTCATCATCATACTATGTGTCATCACATAGTATCTGCATAACTGAACAATAAACCCAAGGTTCAGAGGGTTAATTAAAAGAGGGGTAAGAAAAGAATACCCCTGCTCTGTCCTGATCTCGTGTAACCTCACAGCGCTTCTACCTGGATGAGGCGGTTCAGTTGTGAACAGTTTCTTTTGGCTTATTCGTTATGAAGCCAGTGACCTTTTTTGTATGATGTAAAAACAAAATTAGTAACTAAAAAGGAAAAAATTAAGTCATGAGGTTTTGATTTGACAGCCTGTACATTCATAACCAGACATGCAAACGACATGAGTGCTGATGGGATGTTTGACTGTACTTGCTGTGTAACGGGACACTCCACTGAGCTGTGTTCCTTCTGTCAGGGTCTTCAGGTTTCACTGCCTGTGGTTAAAGGCTGTGTCCTGTTGCTCATGGCTATAGTTTCACATGTGGCTCAGATAGAACTTATATAAACAGAGATTGGGTGCTTTGAAGGAGAAAAATGCTGGGAATTTTTACTTGGTGGGATGTGGTAGGTTCTGTCTGGGCTGAAAGAATGAACTAGCTTGCATTAATTTCTTACTGAGGGGAACAGAAAGCTAAATGTGGGTGAGTGAGGGAGTGAGTGAGTGAGGGAGTGAAGGGGTAGCTCAGGTGTTGTAATCTGCTGAGTACACCGAGGTGGGTCTTTTTTTAGAACAGATAAGCGCTTGTTCCAAAACAATAGAGGTGTGGAATATCACTGTACATGGAGCTTGATGAGAAAGAGGGAGAGAGGGCGAGAGAATGAGAGAGAGAGAAAAGGAGAGAAGGAGATAGGAAGGAAGATACTTGCAGAGTGCAGTATTTCGTTGAGTCACTTACTCTGTGTGTGTGTGTGTGTGTGTGTGTGTGTGTGTGTAAGAGCGAGATTAGAGTCCAGTGAAAAGGAACTAAAATGCATTGTGTCTTGTGTGAGGACATGCTCCATTGTTTTGTCTTGTTGAACATGTTCCTCCACGGTTCTCCGGCTCCAGCTTTCAGCCTAACTGAAACAGAGCTCATCATCAGAGGTTTACTGGAATAGTTCAGATGTGCACAATTCTCCCTTGACCTCAAATACATGTGATCCACCAAGAAGTGTTGGATTCCTTGAGGTTCTCTGTATACGTTTTGCACTACAGCAGTGATGCTAATGTAGCCGACGAGTAGCCTAATAGATGCGTATACCAGTTTTCAGTTAGCGTCGTATAAACTAGGGATGCACTGATCTGACTGATATGGATACATAGAGGGTATCGGTCGATCACTGATACGTTCAGATATCATGGTTGAATAAACAATATACCACCATGTGGGAGAGACCTTAAGGCATCAGGATTGACTAAAATTTGAAGTCTGTGAGACCAAAAAAGAGTTAGCAGATCCTTCCTTGGCAAAAACTGCCAGGCTGTGGCTTTTAGAAACGGTGACGGGAGATTTAAATCTGGAATATTCTGATATTTAGTGACAAAAACATGTTCTGTTCTGCATATCTGTTGTTTTTGGACACTTTTATTCAGCCATGTGTGTCTGTGTGTGAAAGATCCTCTGCCCGCCCTTCCTCCCTGCTCTGCTCTTGAGTAAACAGAGCAGGCTGCTGAAGGCAGGCAGTGCGTGAATTTGTATGTGAATTTATGATGTTTTTCTGAGCTGGATTAGTTTCTGATAGTTGAGGACAGGTTGAGGGAGCTGGTTAGATAGGGCAATTCCTGGTGTTTACTATGATCTGTGTATCATGTATCCTGTAGGTTACTCTGATCCTGAGTTATGAAGCCAGGAAGGGCAGGATCAGATCGGTGCATCCCTAGTATAAACCGCATGCTTAAACCCTCACACACTTGTGCACTTGAACCATGTCCAGTTCGGCAATGTAAAACAGCTGCTTACATGGTTTCTGATACTGTACATTAGTAGGAAATGTAAAAATACAAGCAAAAACTTTTTTTTGAGTTTTTGAGTCTTCTTTAGCCTTTTATATACGGCCCTACAGTTAAATGGGTTCATCAGAACTGACCATGCTCTCATTGTAATGAAACATGCTGAAGGTCAGTGGTACATTTTGCTCCTGGGCTCCCTCGTGTGTCTCTTTCACACCACCGTCATAAATACGAATCGTGCTACAAGCTTCCCCTAATGGACGGCTATACATAGACATGTATTTATTGACAGGCTGAGCAATACGGAACCAGCGTCTGAAGGGAAAAAAAAGCATGTAGCATGTAGACTTATACAGTAGAGTCATATTACAGGATTGTACACATGACTCACGAGCGCTTTTGGTGCAGTTCCAGCAAAATGACATATTGCAGTAGCAGAAGTTTCAGGCCGGAGTGACATTAACTGAGACGTCTTTTTCCCTACTACAGAAGCTGTTATTTTAAGGTACAAATGCTACATAATGTTGTGTTAAGTACTGACAGTTGACAAGTACTGGTGTGTTAAGTCTGTGGTACAGCAAACTTGGACCCTCAGTTTTTTCAAATATTAACGGGCTGACAAACCTCTGGAAATGCAGGTTTTATGCACTGCATTGTAAAATACAGCTACAGCTGTATGTGAATTTCAGCCAAAAAAACAATTTTTTAGCTGTATGACACAGTGTCAATGGGTTGAATGTACTGTATGTTGCATAGCTGAATACAGTAGTTGTGGCCATCTGAAAGCCTGAATAGTGTGTGTGCTCACGTTAAAGTATTTGGGTTGCATGATGCTAATTGGTGGCTATAAGTTTTTATTAACTATTAGCAACATTAGTCTTGTAGCCTTGTAGTGCAGAACCAAAGGAGGCAAACTTCTGATACCAAAGCAAACTCTATCATACACTACATATACAAAAGTATTGGGACACCTAGTGGTATTAAAAAGAGCGCATGTGCTTTTGTAGGAGTAACTGCCTCTATCTCCACCACTCCATCTCATCCCTAACTCCCCACTTATCCCAAAAACGTGGGATGGAACACCGTCATTCCAAAGAACACAGTTGCACTGCTCCACAGCTCAATGCTGGGGGTCTTTACACCCCTCTAGCCCATGCTTGGCTTTAGGCATGGTGCCAATAAGTTCCTGTTCATGTTCATCTGCTCCCCAGGGACCAGACAAGCTATGTGTGTGCATTTGCACATCTGTGTCCGCATCCGGTGCAATTTATCTAGGTCCATTTTACCACATGGTTCTGGAGCTTTAGTCCTGCAGGGTCAACGCACAACCCTAGCCTGGCTTTAGCACATTTGATTAGGCAGGTTGGTTAATTACCAAGTCAAATCAGGTGTGTCAGAGCAGGGAAGCCGGTGTGGCTCTCCAGGGTTTGGTTTCGAGACTGATCTCTGTGTTACTGCACACTTCAGAGAGCTGTTTGCAGCAGCTGATTGGGCCTGTTTAGTACCAGACAAGCTGTGTGTATGCATTTGCACATCTTTGTCAGCAATGGGTGCGACCTAAAGTACACAAATGTGTTCATTAGAAGGGGTGTCCACAAACATTTGGACATATTGTGTATTTCACTTTCTAGAACTGTTGTAAAACATTTAAATGATGTAAGGGCATCCTTTTTGGTCTTCACTATTATTGTAAAATGTGGAGAACAGTAAAAATATGTATCAGGTAAGTAAAGGTATGTCCAGCTATGTACTGTAATCTCGTAGGTTTTAGATGCACACTGAGCGAACGTATGTGTGTGTGTGTGTGTGTGGAAATGTAGGCATGTAGACTTTAATGCATACATTTCTGCATATACAGTTGAACCTCCTCTACCATGTGGAGCAGTGCTGATGTCTTTTCTTCAGCTGCTGCTCCTTGTCTCAGTTCAATTCAGTTCCACATTATTGTCATCATACTAATACAGGCTTGTAGCTCAGCGGTTGACAGGGTTGATGACAGGGTTGTGGGTTCGATACCCAGACTCTGCAGGCTGCCACTGTTGAGCAAGGCCTTTCACCCTCCCTGCTCCCCGGATGCTGTGGCTGCCCACTGCTCACTGTCACTGTGTGTGTGAATGTGTGTGTGTGTGCACTGCATGGATGGGTTAATGGGTTAATTCCATCTCTGTCCAAAACTAATGGTGAATATGGTTGTCTTGTCTTGTCTTACAGTACAATCAAACACTGTCTCCGGTGCAGAATAGGTAGGACATATGATAATAAGTACAAATACAATACATAGAAAAATAGACGAATAAAAATATGTGCATGTGCAAATGTGTGCATGAAGGCTGGGTGATTAAGGGCCAAACTACGTTCCTACACTAACAGTAAACAGAATAAATATGTAGAGCAGAGATGTGCTGTGCATAGAAATGAAGAGTAATACAGGGAGTTCAGGAGTGTATGCTGAGGTAGACCAGTCTGATGTTGTAAACAGCATCTCGTAAGTAAACAGAGTGTACAGTGCCGGAGTAAGTACAGCAGCTAGCGTTCAGGTAGAGAGAACAGTACACAGCTTACATCCGGAGAGGAGTTCAGTTAAAGTGTGAAGTGCATACAGTCCCTGAGCTAGTGGAGCTCAGTGTGGATACGGTGAATGACCTGTAAAGATCAGAGTAATCAGTGTGTGTATGGGGGGTTAACAGCACATGGAAATAAACTGTTCTTGAATCTGGTGGTTCTGGCTCTGATGTTCCTGTACCTCTTTCCAGATGGCAGAGGGAAGTGACTTAGATGAGTGGGGTCAGAGGAGATGCTGATGGCTTTCCTCAGGCATCTTTTGTTGGGGAGGTCCTGTATGTATGGGTGGGAGGGGAGCTGCAGTGCTGTACTGGGTAGTTTTCACCACTCTCCGCAGGGTCTTGTGTTCAGCAGCAGTGGCTATCCTAGGCTATTGTACCATACTGTGATGCAGCTGGTCAGGATGCTCTCCTCAGTGGACCTGTAGAAGTTGCAGAGGAGCTGTTGGGGCAGGTTGACTCTCTTCAGCCTTCGTAGGAAGTCCGTAGGCACTTGAAGTTGCTCACTCTTTCTACCGCTGGCTCTTCGATGCTCAGGGGTGTGTGCACTCTGCTCCCCCTCCTGAAGTCAACGATCAGCTCTTTGGTTTTGCTGACATTGAGGGAGACGTTGATGTCAGTGCACCACTCTGCAAGGAGCTTAACTTCCCCTGCCTATGGTCCCTCATCATCGTTGGTGATGTTGCCAGTTATTTTTTTTGCTGTCTGCAAACTTGATGATGGTGTTGGTGATGTGTTTTGCGATGTAGTCGTAGGTGTACAGAGTTTAAGGCATGGGTGAGAGAGGTGTGAGAGGGAGGTATGGTCACCCATTCTGGTATGGTCTGCCAGCAGGGAAGTTAATGATGAGTGTGTGACTTATTCCGAGAGTGTTGAGGCTGGAGACCAGTCTAGATGTGATGATGGTGTTGGAAGCAGAGCTGAAGTCAACAGACAGCATCCTGACATGAGTATTTGTTCCTTCTAGGTGGTCTGAATGCTTTACGGCTTTCTCTAAGGGTGGGGAAAATGTAGTTCAAGGCCTCAATCACCGCACACATCCACCTCTCGACAAAAACATTAAAAAAGTGTGAGCAAGAATCCTCAGAATACAGTTCATCTGTTTAGCTTAGCATAGAATTAGTTAGCATAGCATCTGGAAGGACAGTTTGCCCATACATGAATATGGGATAGGTGAGGGGTCGGACATGTGCCCCATAGTGTCTGTTGTGATTACAGCCCTGGATGCATGTATTGGCCAGACTAATCCATTTCAGATTACATTGCAGAACCCTGGTACCCTGGTAGTAATCCAGTTGGCTGGTGCTTTGTGCTGTGGTGGCTCGATACACTCTTCTTTGAGCCATGCCATAAAGAAACCACTTTCTGTGTAAAGAAGCTTCACTTGATGTAAATGCTTTTCACCCTTTACATCACAGATCTCCAAGAACATGGTTGCTTATGGAGCCAAAAGTGGTTCTTCTAGCTCACTGCTCAAAGAACCCCTTGTAGTGTCTTTATTTATAAGGGTGGAGGGCTGCTGTGTGTTTGGCAGTGAACTGCAGGAGAGATCCTGGACCTTTTCACCCTGCTCCAGGAGGGGAGCTCCGAGGTTAGAGAGAAAGAGCAGCCGGGAGTCAGAGCCGCGGTGGCCCACCTCACTCACTGCTTTATTTAGATACCTTTTGTACATTTCAAGAGGTTTGAAAGAGGGAGCGCACACATACACACGTCACAAACACACACTCGCACAGTGCAGGTGCAGGTGCAGACAAGAGAGGGAGGGTGGGAAGGGTGGGATTTTGTGTCACCCCGAGATGAAAGGCCAAATCACCCTCTCCTCCCACGCACACACACACACATATCTCTCCATCTTCTACATCTATGTTTGTGTGCACATCTTCTGCTGCTGTATATGTGTGTGTATGTGTGTGAGGACTATGGAGGAAGCAGAACCAGGACTGTATAGAGATGACAAAAGAGATAGAGAGACAAAATAGAAAGAAACAAAGAGAAAAGAAAGAGAGACACAGCAAGAGTGTAAACCCCAAAGATCTGCAGAGATAGGAGTTTTGTTGCTCACACTGTATCATTGTGTGTGTGTGTATGTGTGTGTGCCTTGCTCTACATTCACTAACCACATCCGTGCTCCCTTCTCTTAAATTACACACCCTCTTCTTTGTCTTTAGAGCAATCTGAGCCGGGTTACACTCATTTATCTTATAGATTACTTTCCTGTGATCTATAAAGATCAGGAAAGCCTGAATCCTTCAGTCAGGATCCAGTTTTCTCAGGAATCCCCTGTTGTTCATTTGCATTTAATTAATTAAAGTGAAGAATGACCCAGAACCGTTTCCACAGCTTTTTTCCCCATAAATGTGACCTGACATATGAGCTACAAGATCTTCATTACAAGTCCTAAAACTACACTGAGTTGACCAAAGTATTGGGACACCTGCTTATTCATTGTTTCTTCTGAAATCAAGGGTATTAAAAAAAGAGTGTATCTTGCTTTTGTTAACTGTCTCTACTGTCCAGGGAAGACTTTCTTCTAGATTTTGGAGCATTGCTTTCTCATCCACAGCTCCTCAACTCATCCCAAAAGTATTGAATGGAGCATCATCATTCCGTTTCACTGCTCCACAGCTCAATGATAGGGGGCTTTATACCCCTCTAGCTATGCCTAGCATTGTTTATGTCCTCCAGACAGTCCTATTCTATTGGCAATACTTCTCTATATAGTCTGCACCTCTGTATCAGCAATGGCTACACCGTAAATGCCTTGAATGCAAGAATTAGAAGGGGTGTCCACAAAAATTTGGACATATTTGACTGTTTGCTTTCAGTAACTGGTGAGAATTTGAGAATTTTGGCCCATTTCCCCTCACGAATTTGCTTCAACTCAGTGACATTGGTGGGCCTTCTTGCATGAACTGCTTTTTTTTAAAGCCACTTCCACAATGTTTCTATTGGGCTTAGTTCTGGAATTTGGACATTCAAAATTCTTGACTTTCTCATGCTTTTACCTTAGGGTCATCGTCTTGCTGCATGGCCCAATTACGAATATGCTGCAGTTTACGAACTACCCTGCTATTCTCCTGTCAACTTTTATTGGTACCATCCAGAATAGGTTATTTGTCCAGATTAATGATGGCAAGTTGTCTAGGACACCATGACAATGACATGGTTCACAGCCGAGATGAAATTCTTATGTTGGATTTCAGTTGTTAGCTTTCACCAGACATAACACATTCTTTTTTACTTATTCATGTGATCTTTAATTCTAACATGCTTATTCATTTAACAATTCTACCTGGCACACGTCCATAAACCTGTGCTGTGAGGACCAGACTTTATGTTCTTAAAACATGAGAGGGTCCTATAAACTCACACATTGTACCTTCTTCATTGAGGATCATAAAGGTAGTTAGTGGTCCAGCTCTTCTGTGATTGTAGTCTTGCTCTTGGTCTCATTCACACAGCGTTTGGATTCTTTTTAAAAGAAGGTTCGTAAGGGATGCTGGCGCTCCATTTTGCTGTTGTTTTTGTTAGTTTGCTACTTATTGATGCACCCCTATGTTTCCTGTGATCACTGAAGAAGCTGAAGGTTTTGCTTTAAAAGCCATTTAAGACCATAATTGAACAAGAGGCCTACATTTCTGTTACAGCACGTAAACAGCAGGGCTTCGTCCGCTGCAGTGAATGATTATTCTCAGGCCATCCTGACCCGAGATTGCAGCCTCTGAAAGCGCACTTGCTTAAACCGTATTGCATGAAATAGATATTGCATTTTGTTTGTGACCCATGGGGAAAGTATTTATTCACACTGAACTGAGGGACACAATTTAGCAATTCAGACTGAGTGTTGATATCGACCTTTACTCTCATTAGCGAGTGCTTTTCTCTGCTGTACACTGCTAAAAAAAAAGAAAAAATATAACAAGGCCCAACTCTTAGTCCAGCATTGGCTTTTTTTATTACCCAATAGTGTTAATTGTATATGTGTTATTTTCATCTTGTAAATACTTATAGCGTAGCATGCTAGACCCTGTTGTCTCAGTAGCAGGTTTCTATGGCAACCCTGCATGGTCACTAGAAAGTGGTCCTGAGGATACTGATAATCATGGGGATGGGCGGGGTTTTACCCAGCTTATCCTTTAATGGCCTTTTTGCTGCTGTCTTAATCCTGTGCATGTCTGTGTGTGTGTGTGTGTGTGTGTGTGTGTCTGTGTAGGAGTCTAGGGACAGTAGAGGGTTGGTTTAGATTTAGATTCAGATTCAGTTGGTACCTAATAACTGCTGCCAAACAGGTCATAGATAGTGAATTAAACAATTAGAAATTAGACCATAAAACATTGATATGCAATTCAGTTGATACATACATAAAATATATTTCATTGTTTGTTCTAAGATTATAACAGTTATAAATAGAATAACATAATAGACATTAATACAGTAATAGATTTACCTTATTTAAATGTGTGCCTCCTTTCCACATGGAAAGGAAACTCACAGTAAGAAACTGCAGCTTTACAGGAGAAGGAAAAAAACATTCTAACTTTCAATGGAAGTCAGTGTAAACATATTTTATTTATCATAAATTTAAATCATTTTATTCATCAAAACCATTTAGTCATTTTGGAGCATTTCTTTTTTTTTGGTAATTATACTTTTATTGTTTTTCAAAAACAGACATTGCAAATTTTCAAAAACAGACATTGAATAAACAAACACACTGACGCACCACAATGAGGCTGAGAAAATAAATAAATAAAAAAATTATTTAATTATGGCAAAACATAAAAAATGTGAGTGATACAAGGATTTTGCGTGACAGCAACAATATATTGCTGGTATTGTAATAAACATCTGTCTGACCCAGACCAAGCCGCCCGACTTTCAGAGAGTGAAGCTTGCTTTGCCACTCCAGCACGTTTCAGCTGCTCCAGTTTCCAGTGGCAGTGCACTTTAACACCACTCCAGCAGACTCTCGAATCTGCGCATACTGATCTTAAGCTTGTGTGCAGCTGTTCAGCCATGGACACCCATTTCATGAAGCTCCTGATGCTCAGTTTTACACTGGTGTTGCTTTCGTGAGTAATTTGAGTAGTTTAAGCATTTCTTAGCTTTTAATCAGGGGAAGGGGTGGGTCCCCCTTTGTGAGCCTTGGTTCTTTCCTAGGTTTCTTCCTCCAGCTCTGAGGGAGTTCTCCCTTGCCATTGTCGCCTTTGACCTGCTCACTTGGAGTCACACTCGTGTTTCTGGATTTCTGTAAAGCTGCTCTGTGACATCAGTTGTAAAAAAATAAAAACTTGGTTTGATAGGAGAGGTGATTCTCATAGATCTCAGCAGCATCTTCCAAGTACAGTTGACTGATAAAGTTTATCAAGTCTATGGAGCTTATATGGATATGTGCTTGATTTGATACACACCTGTTTGGCAAAAATGTGGCTACAGCCTTAATAATTAGGAGGAGTGTCCACATACCTTTATTCATCCCATACATCCCGTATTTTTAAAGGACCAGAGTCATGGAAATCCACACGTCTCTCACTTATTTGGTTATAAGAGTTATAAGGACTTATAAGGGGTCATAAGGAGCATAGAAAAAGGTCAGATATGGGCCCTATAACTCTCTCTCTCTTTCTTTTCATCCTTACTGCATGGTTGTGTGCAGGCCTGTGGCAGTAAGGCAGAAAGCATCCAGCCCCTGTCTGATGTTGACTGGCTAATGCACAGAGACACTAACACACCCTCAGCAGCCCCTCTATCTGTTCTCTCTCTCTCTCTCTCTCTCTCTCTCTCTCTCTCTCTCTCTCTCTCTCTCTCTGGCTGTGCGTTCCTCAGGATGAGCACAGGGCCGGTTATGTGTGGGAGTAAATCAGTACTGGGTTTACACCCACCCCAACACACCCACCTGCCCAAACACACTCACTTACAGCCTACAGACTGGACACTTTGTGGTCAATGCGTGTGAGCGCATGTGCATGTATTTGTGTGTGTGTGTGTGTGTGTGTGTTGCCACAGTATGGCGGTTACACAACAGCTAGGTCTGAGGGGGCGGCCAACGGGAGCATTACACACACAAGAGCCGCTCATACTGACCCCAGCAATCTGCGGAGGAGAGGATACACACACACACGCTGCGCACTCTATCTGTTCCCATCTCTGGCTTTGTCTTGGCAGTGTGGCTGCAGGCTGCGTTTATTTTTACTTGCTTTCTAGAAAGATGCTCACAGTCAGAGGATGCCTTTCCACTTTCCCGTCCACTTTCATCAGCGTTAATGTGGAACTCTGTCCAGAAGCGCCGCAGTTCAAACACTAATCCACTAGTGCTGCCCGCTACAGTGTCCCCTCTGGTTTAGCTGTGTTAGTGTCACACAGCAGTACTGATTTTTACCTGTTGTGGTGTAGTTGGAATTGTAGGGCTCATTTACAGACTACCCAAGATAAAGAACAATTTAAAAGGGTAATAAAGTAAGTAAATAGCCAGTTATCCGGTTCCCATTTACACTACTGTGTAAGGTCTCCTCTGGTGTCATATTAAAGCAGTATTATGTAGCATTTTTACCTTAAAATAACAGCTTAACATCATGTTGATGCTCCGCTGAACTCTAATAGGGAGCAGAACTCTGCTATCGCCGCTCCTCCAGGCCCAGCATGTCAGAAATTGCACTTGTATGTAGCTTGGGCGAAGTCGGTAGGATAACGCTTAACACATGAGAACTGCATTAATGAACTTTCACTTCATTAATGCACTCTTAAGGATCGTTAGATAGTGATATTTTTGGCATACAAAATTTCCATTATATAAAATTATATCAGTACTGTATCTACCCCAGCCATCTCCGGGCTTAACCTGTACGTTTCATCATTTCATGGCCTCTGTGAGAGCTGCGCTTTTTAAAACACCATTGTTTAACCCCTTTAACCTGGACGTGTTTATTCCGTTATTCATCTGAAGATATATTATGAAAAGATTTGCTTATTTGAGTTATTCATTAAGACTTCAAGGTGACAAATTGCTATCAGTGGGTCATGGTATTGGGTCTGAGCAGCAGTACATGCTGGATGGGATACCACAAGGAAGAAAAAGTACAAATCCAATTCAGTCCTGTAACAAATCTAGCCTGAAACAGCACACACTCACACTGTGCGATGTGATGTGGTCGGCTGTGTGTTTGAGTGTGATAGGCTACATTTAGGTGCTCATCTAAAGTGAAGTGCTTCAGTTAAACACAGCTTGTTTTAAAGCTCAGTAGTTTATATATATATATATAAAAAACAATAACATCAGATCGGATCAGAATCAGACGGTATTGTATTATCTCTATTACGTTAATCAGTTATTGGTAACTATGGGTGTAAACTTCATAGTAAATTGATTAATTGTTGTGGAAATGCTGCACTGTATGCAGTAGTGGAGTGACAATGGCAATAAAAAATAATACAGCAAGCAGTTTTCTTTTATTTCTTAGAGTCTTGGAGTGCATAATTTGTGCAATGATGACCAGATACTTGTAATACAGTCTGTGTGTCTGCTGTTGCACTATGTGGTCCCTCCTGCTCTCCACTGAAGATTTGACTTGCAAATGGTACCCTTTTGCATGTGGAGATACGCCTGTAACAAACAAGCAAAAGAAATTGCCTGCCATTTGATGTTACTACATCATGCATGCCGATAAGGGGTTATATTTGGAAGGCTGGCCTTTTTTTAGTCACTCACCAGTGGGCACAGATATTCAGATGGATCTGACATGATTTGAGTAGGACAAGGACTGATGATTGGTCACTTTGCATTGGTTTATGGAGTTCAGACGTGAAACAGAAAGAGAAAAAGGAGAGGAAGCGAGATGACCTATGCAGAAATCTGATATATGGCACTGTATCTGGATATTTGTCACTGGCAGGTACATAAATCAGATATTTTTTTCCAGTAGAGGGCAGATCTAATAGCTACTCTTTCATTAGAAAGTGACCAAATAGCCCCAGCGGCCCTTTAGTGACTATAATAAGATCAAACGGGTGGTTGCTGCTCTTTTGTGCCTTTGCCACATGCACATACACCTCTCTCAAAGAGCCGAGGAGATTATTATAATGAACCACCTACTCCTGATAGGCTGATAGTAAATACTGACTCACTGATGATGTGCTCTATTGAACGCCTGTGAAAAGCTTGTCTTATTATTGCTGCTACCGTGGCTGTCGTTGGTGGTGCTCAGAGACGCCCGTCCAGCACAGCACAGCACAGCATAGGAAAAGTAAATCACCTGTTGTTTCTCTCTTGTTTCTAGCAGCAAGGGTTTTTTCTGCCTTATTTGGCTTGTTGGATTATTAGTAAAAAAAAAAATAATAATTTTCTGAAAATAGTGACTAATTTTTCAATATGAAATTTTTTTTCTCCTTAAGAGTAGTAGTGTTTCAGTAACTTTGACATAACATAAGTGAGCAATTTCACTTAAATTATTAAAATAATAATTAGAAAGTCAGAAACAAAGGTAAAAATTGAAGAAAAAGCACTTTCTTCTTTTAGAGTTTAGACTTACATACAAAAAAGTGTGTGGTATTATAGTGGTAATATATTAAAGTGTGATATATTAAATGAAGGTGTTTATATGGCAGTGGATATGCATGTTAATGATACAAAACATGGCAAATCATATATTCTGTCATGCACCAAATTCCATTTCTAGCAAATGTTTGAACATATATGCTCAACTGTTGTTCTAATTGTAAATAACTTCACATTTAATTTAATTTAATTTAATTTAATTTAAAGTCCCAAGGAAAAACAAAAAACATTAAACATGATGAGTGCAGAGGCAGCAGAACATTAAGTGTTTTGGAAACTGGACATTGGCAGATGTACAGAAAGATCCCTAAGCCTAATTCCTAAAGAGTTCCCTTATTGCCACAGATCAACTACATGTGTTGACCAGGGGTGCCCAAACTTTTACATTTACATTTACATTTACGGCATTTAGCAGACGCTCTTATCCAGAGCGACTTACAAAGTGCTTTGCTATTTACCCAAGAAAGAAACCTTAGCTAGTTAGAATAGACTAATAATCCAAAGATACCTCTAAGCTTTAGACATTACTAAACACAATACAATAAGACGACCATAGTACTCTATTCGCTCAAGTACTCTCGGAAGAGGTGGGTCTTCAGTCTGCGTTTGAAGACAGTGAGCGACTCGGCCGTTCGGACACCCAGGGAAAGCTTGTTCAACTTTTCATAAGACTGTACTGTATATAGACTGTAACTGTGACAAACACATTGTATGATAGAATGTTTGTGGATCTCCCTACTGGGTTAATTCCTAATGGATTATTGGGTTCAAGTTGAGTTTTAGCCACACCCACTTCGACCAGACTGTAACAAATCAAGGACATTCCAACCAATGGAACAGGTTGAACTGTTGAGTCCAGTGACTTTAAACATAATACTGTCATGAGATGCAACCTTTGCTACAAGTCAGCTACTGTGACTAGATCTGCCCCGGCCAACTGGAGGTGCTGTTATCATTAATGGTTATTGGTCCTTTAATGGGTCACTTTGCATAGAACACCTGTGCACGGACATTTGACTGAAGGAGGAAAAGATGCAGGGACTTTTCTAAGAGCTCCTCAGTGACTTGTCAGACTTGACTCTCACCTCATGTCATTTCTTTATGTCTCTCTCTCATTCTGTCTCGCTCTCTTTTTCTCGTCACTTCTTCTTTCCACTGTTTAAAATGCATCTCGGTGGGCAGATGCTAAACAGGAGCGCACAGAAACACCGAGCAGAGCGCAGTGGACTGGAAAGATGAGACGAAGCAGCGGAAAGCGAGAAAAGAGAGGGAAGGATAAAGATGCGCACCTGAGCAGATCAACAGAAATCCACAATTCCACCTACTACACAGGACAGAACCGGACGGAGTGTGTATGGTGATGAGAGATCAGCCAGAGAGAGAAAGAGAAAGAGTGGGAGAGAGTGGGAGGACAGAAACAGTAGAGAGGTGATGTTTGAGAGTGTGTTGGAGTGTGTGTTGGAGTGTGCAGGGCTGCATGCGAGTGCTGTGGAGAGTTGTGTGTGTAGGGCTGATTTGCATGGCTGATGGGAGAGAACCTCTCCCACCCCCGCTAAAGCACCTCCTCACTAGCCGAGAGGACCGCCAACCCCCCACCTCGCTCAGTCTCCACGAGTCCATTACACTGTGTGTACACACACATTCACACCAAAAGGCACCAATTCCTTTATTCTGATCAGATTTCTGATGGGGTTTTTGAGCAGTATGATAGTATCAGCAGATGGGGGATTGGACTGTAGTCTAGATTTAACCATATTTTAAACAGACATTTGCTGATGTTTTATGTTCCGAGTGTTTAGGGGATGCTAAACTACTGCGCTGCATTATCTGCATTAGACTCATTTCATTTCAACTCCTTTTTTATATCATTTTTTTCTGTTAAGCTGTACTAAATGATTTCCCTTTTAATACTATTAAAATTCCATTACCGTCTCCATCCCAAAGGAGAAAAGCAATGTGAAAGGAGGAGGAAAGTAGAGCAGTTAGACACAGAAAGACATAGAGAGAGAGAGAGTTACATGCTCACGTTCATATATCTAGATACAAACATACACATATATACACATAAACCACTGCATCAAAGATACTGATATAATAATGATTTAAAAACAAAATAATTTACATTTTGTAAAATGCTGGCATTGTTGGAACCGATCCCAAAACCAAGATGGCAGTTTTACAGGAGAACATTTTAATGTTAGTGGAAGCTGGTGTTTTCAAATGTTTTCAATATGAAAAAACAAAAAAAACAAAAAACAAAAATGGAATAGGCCTACAATGGCCCCGGGTGGCACAACTGCCTAAGCGCTGGCTCTATAATCAGGAGATCTCGAGTGTAATCCTCAGTGATGCCACAATCTTGCGTCAGGAGTCCAAGAGATTTGACCTCTGTCTGGATACTTTTAGGAATACACTCTGAATTACGTTGCTAAAATCAAGTACCGATAAAATCAAGTACCAATAAAATCAAGTACCGATCAAATCAGTTAGTGTGTAAACGTGGTCTAATTTTTTCACTCATATTGCTACAATGGTTGTACCTCGAAATGTAGAGCTGGCCATGGCAACACTTCTAACCTGAGCAAGCACAAAATATATCTAAAGGCTAAAAAGTGTGCTGTATTTGATTTCCTGAAAGTCCCCCACGATTACTGCTTCTATTGTTAGTAGCACGCTTGCAGCCAATGATGAAGAAGTTGAACCTTCCATGGGCAGGGAAAAAAGGCATGTGCCAGTCTTCACCCTCCCAGCAGTGGTGGCACCGGGTGAAGCGGGAGTTCTTGCTAGTGAGGGGAAAGTGGTGATGGCTAAATTGTTGGGAAAACAGGGGCACTAGGTTTAGTTTGGTGAGTACAGGGTTTAAAATATCAAGACATGTACATGACAAATATCGGGCCGCGCCCTCAGCGGTGCATCTGTTAAACACATACAGGTGGGAATTGGATGGTTGATAACCTTGAAGCTGTTTGGCATGGTGAGTAAGACTGTAATTTGACATGTTTTTGTTGTCGCTGGAGTTAATGGTAATATATATGGGCTGATTTATAAAATATCTAGGTCAGCACTGACGTCCACTCACACCTGCCCTGTTTTAGAACCCACAGTATTTACTGTAGTGGTTTTGCAGCCCAGGCTTGTTTATGTTTATGTTGCAGTTTGATCACACACACACACACACACACACATATTTTGACAACTTAATGCTATCTGTGACTCGCCTTCTGCGATGGTACTCTGGCTCACTGTTAGTCTGTCCTTAAGTTGCAGCAGTAAACGCATAATCTACACACACACACACACACACACATACATGCTCAGAATCCACTATGCTAAGAATGACATTCTCTCATTAGCATCAATTTGACCTTGTGTGACATGTGCGTTCATGCAAATTGGGATTCAAATGTTGTCTGCTTTGTGTTGTGTGAACATATACAGAGTGTGTGTGTGTGTGTGTGTGTGTGTGAGCCCTGGAGAGTAAATTAAGACATCATGCCCTGTTTACTGCTTAGAAAATGCATGCTGTGCATTCTAATGCAGACTGACCAACGACGTGCCACAGATTCACGGCTGTTGCCTACTCTGTGTTTTACATACACACACAATAGCTTTCTGTGTTAATGATCTTGAAAGCTTATTTGCAAGTGGTTGTATTTTTTAAAAAATATTTTATTCTCTAAAAGTCACATGAAGCATAATTGCTATGGTAAAACTCCTCAGAATATGCAGTACTGTGCAAGAGATTTAGGGCCCTCTGAAAAAAGCCCCTTATCTGGGCAGGAAGTGCTTATTTGCTAACACTAATATTACAATAAATACAAATAAGAAAAAGTAGCATCCAACAGGTTTTGGATGATAACTATAAATAATGCTAGGCCCCCATGAGGAGAGCTTTGGATATCATCATAGTAGTTTTACGTCACTGTGTTCATTAAAACATCCCCAGAGCTCTCCTCATGGGAGCCTAGCATTATTTATAGTTCATCAAACACCTGTTCGGCAAATCAGTGCTTAATTATATTACTTCTCACTGTATTTACGTTTACCTGCATCTGCTCTAACATGATTGGGTTGGTGAGTGTCCATATGTGTAGCTTATTTAGCGTTCCTTAACTTTTTCTTGTACTTACATTTGCTATACTGTCTGAAGACTATGTCAGACATTTAGCTTAGGTATTTAGCTTTAGAGTTCGCTCATCTGAAAGGGACCTCTGTATCTGTCACAAAAGCATTGCATTTACATCTACTCATTTTCCTCAAGATGTACCTGTTTCATTCTGGGGGTCTACAGGGAATTTCCACAGTGTAGATTTAGGGTGTGAGAGGAGGAGAATAGCTCAGCTACGCAGATCACAATAACAGCCGCTAATGAAGTTGGAATGAGCAGCTGTTCAGACAGCTGCTGTTAGAATTAGCTGGCTAGATTTTTTTAAGCGTGGTGAAGTTAATCTTTGTTGTCCTATCTTAGGTGAAAAACTCCTTACCAACCATGGAAATCACCATGGAGAGCTCATCCAGAGCTTCAGAACTTGAAATGGAAAAAGTTTGGTTGCATCTTAGTGCCATCCCCTGCATATTATGGGCTGCCAGGACAGGAGGCAGCGAGGGAACCACCCACTCCATCAGTCACACTGTAAAAAGCACTGATGTGCAGAGACAAAGACGGCAGAGGAAGAATTCAATCGTTTTTCAGCAGGGAAAGGCACTAATGACAAGACAAGCAGGTCCTCCTTGATAGCTTTCCAAGTCCTGATGATAGTACCTGAGCGACATACACACATATAAGCTGCTTGAGTTGCTCGGCATGCTCAGTTCTCCTCCATGGTGCTTCCATGTTGCAGACTGGACAGGGTGGAATCACGTGACCACATACACAGTGGTATATTTTTAAGGGCAGTATATAAACACACACAGGGGGGAAAGTACTAACAGTAAATCACAATGGAGAGCTCATCCAGAGCTTCAGAACTTGAAATAGAAAAAGTTTGGTTGCATCTTAGTGCCATCTCCTGCTTATTATGGGCTGCCAGGACAGGAGGCAGCGAGGGAACCACCCAGTCCAGTACCTGAGCGACATACACACAGGTTTGTATACAGTGTTGGGACATTGGGGTCCCATGTTCCAGTTCCATGTAGCAAGTCCACCCTTTGCCTTCATTAGACCTTCTCTTCTTCTCAGGAGACTCACTTGCATTTCAGAAATCTGCAAGAAAATCTGGCCACACCTTTGAAGTTCGGCCTAAAAAATAGCATTTTTGGCTTCTCACCTTCTAAGTCGTCCCAAACACGTTGAATGTTGTTAAGGTCTGGACTGACCTTATGTTAAGGGAGATCAGTCTATTGTTCTGAGACCTGTAGCAGCTTCAGCCTGTTTGCTTCATCAGCTCCAAGTATTGACTCACCATAGTGAATTTTTTCAGATCTGAAACTAAACACTCTTCTGGCTCCCTGTGTAAATCGATTGTCTACTATCTTAGAAATTGTACTTAATGTCTAGGTTCATTATTCTGTTATTAATCCTTCTATTATTGCAGAAATGTGAAAGTACGACTGGGAGATATGGTAAAAATACTAGATCACGAGATCAAAAAGACTTTTTTGCGATACACAATATTTAGCACAATATATATAATCACAGACTAAATACATCAGTAGCGATAAATTCATAAGAACTACTATTCAGATGCTCTCCAGTATTGAATACGGTAATTGTTTTATCTGCTGGATTTCTAATAAAATTAAACCAGTCTAATTACACTGTTTGCAATGAAACCTGCAGCTAATTAGTGTTTATTAACAGTATTCTCCATTTACTTAGAAAAGCATATTGTTACCATAAGCACCATAACAAAATTTTTCATGATGCAATAAAATATTTTGATTTTGCCCAGCTCTCTGTGACAGTATGAATGATCTGGTAACAGTTTAGCATGTTTTGTGGCGTCCCACAGGGTTCTATTTTAGGGTCTATAAAACTGATGCAGTTATGAGGGTGAAGCACTGTTCTGGCTAGAAATTAAATGAATGAAAAGTGCTCTCTGGCGTTCCACGGTACCCTTTTCACAAATTCAGAATCATTTGGTTGGTTCTGATATTGTAGGCGAACCATTTTCCTGCAAAGTAAGGGCATTATCATTCCTGAAAACAAACGCAAACACACACACACACAGGCATAGATACAGGCTATTTGAGCCAAGTCTGAGCCACAGTGAAGCCAGAAGCAATTGAATAGAGGGATAGAGTAATTGAATTGGAGCAGGTTATGTGAGCCTGCATGTCTACAGGTAGCTGATTATACTCAATAAAATGAGGCTGGGATGGGTTTCACTTCAGGGAGTCTAAAAAAGGATAGTGATGTAATGGGAACGGGTACACACACACAGATACACAGTTTGTGACTGTGTGGGGGTGTCATGTACAGGCACATAAGAACTCTCTCTGCTCCGGGTGAGCTGCATATGCAATGTAATACACCTCTTTAAAACAGCTGGATTTCAGTCTGCGTGGCTGCAGTGAAATCTCTGTATTTAACTCAATCAGATTCCGTGTCATTAGTGTGTGTGTGTGTGTGTGAGTGAGAGAGAGAATAAAGAACACATACACATGGCACAGTGAACCCGGACTAAGGTTGTGTCTCTAATTGGCTTTGTGACCAGTGGCCGTGCTGTAGCTGGTCCTCTCTGTAATGAGCGCGTGGTGCTGGGGCTCGGAGGGGGACGCTGATTGATCCTGCAGTCCTGAGGGTAACAGCAGAGCTCTTTCTGAAGCAGAGTGGCGTCCTGCAGCTCAGTGCAGACACCGCACAGTAACTCAACATGGCTTTACCTGGCTTACAGCACACGCCTCAGCGCAGGCCAGCCTCCATTAACACCGTCCACTACACCAAACTGCACTAAGCCCTGTCCCCTCAGGGCCGAGCGCACGAGCCTTCACACAGCAGCCTGTCACTTCCAGCCAAGCACGCATAAAACACACCAGCCCAGAAGCAGCTGACTAACAGTCCAACACATAGCTCAGCTACAAACTTCTGCCTAAAGACATGACTCAGTTCCTCAGAAAACAGCATCTTGATTTCTCAAACAAGAATATGTATATGTTCTGTATATGTTACAGAACATATATATATATATATATGTGTGTGTGTGTGTGTATGTGTGTCATAGCAAAAGAAATTTGAAGAATGTCTTAATTTACCAGAAAAAAAATAATTTTAAAGAATGTTCTGAATTTATTTCATCACATTATTATTATTATTTATTTTTTTATCACAAAAATGAATCTAGATTTATTTAATTTAATTTATATCCTGTATACATTTGTTTAAAAAAGAAATGTAGGGATTACTTCAGAAAAATAAAGAATATATAGAAAATGTCTCAGTTTATCAAAATATATATATATATTTCTAGGAATTTTCTGTATATGAAAAAGAAATGTAAGAAATACCTCAGTTATCAAAAAATGGAATTATAAAATATAAATATTTTAACTGAAATATGAAGAATGCCTCAATTCACCACAAAATAGATTGTTTTAAGGAAAAATGAGAAAAATCTGAATAATGTATCAGTTTACTAAATAAAGGAATTGTGATACTGTATTTAATCCATAGAAAAACAGACATTTGTACTAAATGTATTGAAATATTTGAATCTTTGGTTACATTTCGTAGAAAGGGGAATCTTGGAGAATGTCTCAGTTTGTCTCAGTTTACCAAAACATTTGGGAATTTTTAGGAATATTTGGAATACATTTCGAATAATAAGAAATTTGAGGAATGCTGTAGTTTACCAAAAAGACAATCTGAGGAAAAGCTGGTTTGTTTGTAATGAATTTTGTCTGGATACAGTTTTGTAGCTCTTGAGCTGAGCATTGCTCGTACCAGTCCCATTCAATCTTTGTGTTTCTGTAGATCATACAGCCACACAGTTTCTGTTCTATCTTTTCTTATTTAGAAAGGAAGGAAAATGACTTACACTTACTTTACACTTTATATGATGACTGAGAGTGTAGTGAGACACGGCCTGCCTGGATGTGTATGTCTGGACTGCCACTGATCCACTGGAACAGGTTCAGGACTTTCTAACTGAATTGGTACAGGCACAGAAAGCAGAGTGCTGAGTGCTGTGATTCAGTGTCCAGCCGTTAGGTGAAGCAGAGTGGTGTTTTATAGAAAGAATCTTAGGTGAAGTTTGGGAAATGGCAGCAGGGGCTCGCTCCTGTGACCACAGCATGACTGACAGCCTGCTCAGGTTCGAGGAGGAAGTCGTGACTAAGCTTCATGCCAGTGTGTGTGGGAGCATGCATGCGTGACCCTGTACAAGACTCATGCTGTTCAGGCCAGACTTTGCTACAGGAGACAGGTGTTTGGGGTGTGTGTGTGACAGAGAGAGAGACATCGCTCTATATCCTACTCTGCCTCTCTCTCACTCTTTCTCTCTCTCTCTCTCTCTCTCTCTCTCTCTCTGTCTATTTTTTATTCGAATTATTGTTTGTTGTGTTTTTGTCACTAAATTTAATATCTGTGCTGGACATTGGCACAGTGTTGTCTGGGCTCGAGGAGCTAACAGCTCCTCCCTTTTTCGGTTCTTCTTATATGAAAGACCAACTGTGACAGTGACCTCTCGCTCTCGGCTGTCTTTCTTTACAGGTGCAAGTCTCCAACCGAGCATTTCAGCTCTCATCTCTCTCTATTGCTGAAAAACGGCAGAAACAGCAAAGCTATGGCGAGGGGGGTTTTAAATCTTTAAATCTACAGATATTTAGTGAAAAAACATGTAATCTGTAGATTTTGGACACTTCAAATCAGTGTTCGCCCCTCCTTCCTGCACTGCTCTTGAGTAAACAGAGCAGGCTGCTGAAGGTGATGTGTGTGGATTTTAGCTGTTTTTCCGAGCTGGAATACTTGCTGAGAGTTGATGAGAGGTCGATGGCGCTGGTTAGATGACTCTGATCCTGACCTATGAAGCCTAGAATACCGGTGGTGCGGGAATGGGGTTCAGAAAACGTATCGGTTCAGCTAATTCTGTTAATATCTGCACCGATATCGGTGCATCCCTACATCTTAGTATCACACACTGAACTGCAGCTGACAATACACAAATCCTTGCACCCCTATCAATGATGTAAGGCAAGGCTTATCTATCATCAGTACTTAAAGAACACTGAACAACTGCATGCATCATTTTCTGAAGTGAAGACCGTGCTCACTGTGGGCTGAGAAACTTGGCCTGGAGTCCTGAGGGGTGTCAGTTGATGAGACTTAAAGCCAGACCCCCACTTCCCTTGCCGAGCCGAGACAGAGCATGAGTTGGAGGAGAAGGGGGAGCTGGGGTGGCGGTGGGGTATGAATTTTCATGGAAAGAAGGTGAAGGGAGTGGAGCTGTTTTACGGGGCACATTATAATGGAGAGGACGAGTTCGGGCGTGGTCTTTCTCCCAAACGTCAGTTATTTTAGAATGTTAGAGTGTCCTGACTGCATAAACACATAGACTCACATAGCGGACTTGATGTCAGCCCTTTATACTATTATCTGATTTCAGTTGTTTATGTTTTCTTCCTGGTCCTCCTTAAACAGTTTATTTCTGCCGATGAATTAAAAGCCCTAACCTTTATTAATGCATGTTGCTGCTTTGTTGGTGCATCTCATCCTTTCTAATTTGTTCCCAAACCTCAGAAAAAGTGAAGGTTAGACTACGTATTGTGTAGTTTGTGAAGTGCTGTGAAGTTAGACTTTGCCCTCCCGCCCACTCTTCACGGTAAACTCCAATCGAGGCCTTCATTGAGCTGTGTGTGTGTTTGTGTATGTGTGTGTGTGTGTGAGTATGTCTGTGTCTTTTGTCAGCCTCTACAGCACTCTGGGTATTTCACCGTTTCTGTCTCTCTGTATAGAACACAAAGGACATGCATTAGACTGCAGAGCTCTCTTCACTGCTCCAACACTGTTAAGATGTTAGAACTTTTTAACCTCATTTGTGTGTTGGACATACAAAATGTGTGTGTGTGTGTGTGTGTGTGTGTGTGCATCTGTGTGTGTGTGTGTGTGTGTGTGTGTGTGTGTGTGTGTGTGTGTGTGTTGGAATCAGCCATTGAAGTGTCTTTTATTCCTTCTTCCCCATCCCTCTATTCTTTCCACCTGTCTATCTTTACCCTTCTTGGGAATTTAAGTCACCCCCCCCCATCCCCATCTCTCACTCTCTCTCTCTCTCTCTCTATATATATATATATATATATGTGTGTGTCTCTATCTCCCTCTCTCCCTCTCTCTCTCTGTCTCAGTATGGTGAGGGATTATGCGGAATGAGAGGCAGATTTGTGGACAGCTCTGCACAATGAGATTAGAAACCTCTGCTGTAGCAGCAGTAGCAGCAGTAGCAGTGTGGCCCTGCATCTTCATCATCTTTATGCACTATAAGTCTATATACACTATAAGTCTAAATTTTGTGGACACCCCTTCTAGTGAATGTATGCAGCTACTTTAAGTTGTAGCCATTGCTGACACAGATGTGCAAGTACACACACACACACACACACACAATTTGTCTAGTCCTTGTAGAGAAGGATTGGCAATAGAATAGGACTCTTTAGAGCAGATAAAAATGAACCTATTGGCACCATGCCTAATGCCAGGCATAGGCTAGAGTTGTATAAACCCACCTCTGAACGTGCCAAATCCTCTGAACATGCCTGTGTTCGAGTCTGAACAGGAAGATCTGAAAATAAAGTGTGATTTATATATATATATATATACTATATAAATCACACACACACACACACACATATATATATATATATATATATATATATATATATATATATATATATATATATGTGTGTGTGTGTGATTTATATAGTATATATATGTATAAATCACACTTCATTTTCAGATCTTCCTGTTCAGACTCGAACACAGGCATGTTCAGAGGATTTGTGAGTTCGGCTTTATTGGTTCAGTTATGTATGTTTATGGGGGTAACTGCGTGTGCAGCTCTTCATGGTGTAATGAAGAGAGAACGTGTACCAGCAAGACCTCAAACACTCCCCTTCTTAATACGTCTCAATATAACTCTAACAAGTACTCGCAGTGCCACTGATGCGAAGCACCTCAAGCAATTTGTGTACTAATAAGGTCCTTGTAAAGAATCGTCATCCTGCTAAACCTGAGTAGTTAAGTGACGGAGTGAGTAATTGAGTGCTTGACTGAGGGTTTGCGTCATTGAGTGATCGTTGTGAAGTTGTGAAGTTGTGAAGCAGGTCAGCGAGGTGCTTAATTTCTAAAAGAATGACTATAGAAAGTGTGGTGAGTGTGAAATCTGATTTTTAACTAAAGGTTTATTAATCACACATTTTATGGCTGATCTTATCGATATTGTTTGTGGCCAGTATTTTTTTTTTGTACCGGGACAACAATTCTGTTTATGTGTTTCTTCAGCTAATGTTTACATTTATATTTTAGATTTGAATGTAATATTTCATCATTACTTCAGCAGTGCTTTACTAACTGAAATGATTATCAGTTGCCAACTTTGAACTGGTAAAAATACTGAAGTTTATCCTATTGTTAAGAGATCATGGGCCCCAATCCCAGAGATGCCTCAACTCAGCAAGACCCCTACTTATCTGTGATATTTACACCAAAAGCAGTTAAACTGCAGGTTGACAATGTCAGTTAGTACAGTTGGCAAGCCGTATATAAGAGCTCTGCCATAGGATAGAGGCCAAAGACAAGCAGACCCTCTAACTTCCATTTGACAAAACTACCCTTTCAGTCATTATTTATTCATAGCAATAAACACTAGGAAATCAGCAGCTAGTGGTCAAGAAGGGGACATTCCTAGTGGCAATGCTTCAGTCTTAGTGCATCTTTAAAGAAACACAAGAGTGTAAGTATAAAAGCAGTATAATACAGTATAAGAATAGCAGAATTATTAGTAGTAATAGTTACAATATAATATATAATACACTATAAAAATCATTTGTAGGCTCCCACGTTGGCAGTTGGCAGGACCTTTAGTGTCTGATGGTTCTTTATTGTCTTTGAAAGGGTTCTATCCTGCTACTCTGGGTTGTTTTTATTAATGCACCATTTAACTGGCTCCTCATATGATTGATTCAGCTCCCAGTCAGTGCGTTCTATACATGTGCTGAGACGTGTTAGTGTGCTGGAACGGCTCCCTGCTGAAACTGTTTCTCAGAGACAGTTTCTCGGTAAGGTTTCGCACTCTGTGAGACGTCAGTGTGGAGTTTTGCTTTGTGAATGACTGTAAGCCTGAGCTTAGTCTGACTCAAAGCACTTCATCTGAATGACCGTCTGCCTTCATACTGCAGCTGTTGGCTTCTTTGGAATGATGGAAAACGGAGGCCTGCGTCCACTTGATGCAATAAGTTGTTCATTCAATTGTTTTTGATAATTATTAATATTTAGTCAAATAGAGAATAGAATCAGAAGAGGCGTCTGCAGTATATGTACTTAATGCTGAAGTAATGAGCTGGGCAACTCTTACAGTATGTTAACCTTAACCTAATAAACTTGCTATGCTGATTGGTTTATTGCACATTACACCCAGAACACACGCATGATTAATTAAGAGACTTAGTACATGCCTTTTGTGCGTTTTGAGCCGTTGGCTTGCTCACTGGGGGTCTTGGATCCTTCATGTCTTCTTACGTTATTTCTTAATTTTTAAGAACTACTTTACTAATTATGTAAAGCTGCTTTGTGACAACAACAGTTCTAAAAAGCACCATACAAATAAATTTGACTTGACTTGACTTGAGATGCTTTTCTCATTGTTACGAAAGCGAAGAGACACTGACACTCCCTAAATCAAGAAAGATATGTTGTTAAAATCTATCAAATAAACTAAATAAACTTTGCTTAAATCAAGGATTGCAAAAATGAGTACACCATTGATTAAGAGCATACTATAGTACACCTCCTTTACTTTTAATTACTACACTGAAGACTGAAAGGTTCATGCTCACAGCATATTGTCTCGTCCATGCGGTTCCACTCCTGAAGGATAACCTTATTAAGTGTCTCGATGCTTGACGGGAATGCGTGCTATTGAGCATGTCTCTTCAAAATTCCCCAAAGGTGTTCAATAGGGTTGAAGTCGGGGGACGTGCTTGGCCACTGCAGCACTTTCACTGTGTTGTTTCTTTAGAATGCAGCACACGTGGTCTTGGAAGAATGTATAGGGTCATAGCCATGTTAAAAAAAAGCTCAACAACCTATCTTCTCTTTCAAGATCGTGCAGAACATCTGAGAATTTATGATGCAATCTATAAAGGACACACTCAACCCCCACCCCCACCCCCACCCCTGCACTTTAAGCAGTCATACACCCCTATATAAGAATATTACCACCGCTGAATTTCACTGTGGGAACCAAGCACGGTTCACATACTACTCCCTCTTGCGATGCCATATAATTAGGATGCCGTCAGTTCCATAAAGATTGACTTTGGACCAGAGTATGGATTCCCAAGTCTTGACCTTTATCAGTATGAGTCTTGGCAGGAGCTAAACAGGCTGCTTTGGCTTCAGCAGTGGCCTCAGTTTGTCAGATGAGTCAGGTTTTCCTTTATAACACTTGGTCATGTGTGGCGTTTCTTATAGGATGCATCGGATCCAAAGCTGGATCATCGGCAGATCCGTGGCAGATCCACCTCGCAATTGACATGAGTTAAAGGATCTGATGCTGGCATCTTGGTGCCAGATACCGCAAGACACCTTCATAGGTTTTGAAGAGTGTGCTGTTTTGGTGGCACGCAAAAGACCTTCAGCATGTTAGGCGTTTAACTTAATGTTTTGGTTAATCTGTGTATTTTGTTTTGCAACATGGCCTTTTGTCATTTTGGACACTATAAGGACAAAAATATTGGGACACTTGCTCAATCATTGTTTCTTCTGAAATTATGGGTATTAAAAATAAAAGAGTTTATCCTGCTTATGGTGGAGTAACTGTCTCTACTGTCCAGGGATAGTTTTTCACCAGATTTCAGAGCATTGTTGTGAGGATTTGATTGAATTCAGCAACACGAGAATGTTGGATAATCACCACACCCACTTCACCCCCAACTCCCCAACTCATCTTGAAAGTATTGGATGAAACACCAACCATCATTCCAGAGAACATAGTTCCACTGCTCCACAGCGCAATGCTAGGGGGCTTTATACCCCTCTAGCCCACTCCTGGCGTTAGGCATGGTGCCAATATGTTCTTGTTGATTTGCTCCAGAGAGTCTTATTTTATTGGCAGTGCTTCTCTACAGGGACTAGACAAGTGTGTGTCAGCAGTGAGTGCAACTTAAAGTCGCTGAATGCATTCATTAGAAGTGGCGTCTGCACACACACACACACACACACACATACACACACACACACACACACACATAGACAACATACTTACACTCCTGAACTATACTAGGATGTTGCAGCTAATTAAACTATACAGGTTAAAACTTTCCACTCCGAGTTGGAGACAAACTGTGAGCTGTGGAAGAAGCCCATTTGGATGACAATGGTCTGGATGTAAAACCCAGCAGGACTTTCATTTTTAACTCCGTATCCTCAGCGTGTTCCCGAATCCAATCTAAGTTTAGTTGTGAAGGATTTAGAACAGATGGAGGAGAGACTTTTATCTGGCACATTAAAGCTCAAGTAAGAATCTCATTGTTGGTAATAAGCATGCTCAAGCTGTCACACTCGGTGGAGACACACAGTTGATGTGTACTGACTGTGCGTGTTTGTGTGTGTGTGTGTGTGTCTGTATGTGCAGACTCAGGGCTCTGTAGAAAGAGATTAACCCGCTAAGCCCCATATGTTTCCGGGCGTTGCCATGTTGCCGATGCTCTTGAGTACACACATTTCACACTCGCTCAGGAAGTGACATGCCGCCTCTTTACCACTGGGCAACAGGCCCTGAGTGCACTGTGTGAGAACCTTGTGTGTATGCATGTGTGTGTGAGTACGCGTGTATGTGAGAAATGGTCTCATCTTCGTCAGTCTTAGTGCACATTCAGGGGCCAGTGTAGAACTTGGCCTGTTGCTATGACAACCCTGCATGCCATCAGTCTGTCCTGGACCTTTTGTGTAGTGTCAGAGGTGACTGTGAGTGTAGGTGTGCATGTGTAAACGTGTATGTGTGTGTGTGTGTGTGTGCGCGTGTGTGCCTCATAACCTTGTATACCTGATTGTATGCATAGTGGAGTGTGTGTATATGTGTCTGTATGTGTGTGTGTGTGTGTGTAGGTATACTGGTGACATGTTTATATATATATATATATATATATATATATATATATATATACATATATGTGTGTGTGTGTGTGTGTGTGTGTGTGTGGTTTGCATGAGTATGCATATGTAGCAGAGCTGATACTGAGCAGGCATTATAAATGACTGCGGTATTCTCCGTCTCGCAGTGCCTGCCACTGCTGCCCTCTAGTGACTGGACATTGCAGGTTTAATGACCAGCCCTGTCTGTCACTGCTGCAGGTATAGTCTGTAAGACTAGACCTTATGGAAAGTTTGATTCTGTGTGTGGAGTCTCAGGAGTTGTCCACTAAAGTAGATGTTGTAGTCAATGCATGATAACTCGATAACTGATATCAAATGTTGTTATGATTCAGAGCCAATATTGTGCAAATGATCGTTCTTTTGGTCATTTTAATTGCTTCACATTTATTTAATCCCTCTCTTTGTACAGTCATTTTAATCTATAATGTATGCAATAGAACCAACTGAGCTTAATTAAAGACTATACTATCAATATATCAACTAATTAACTACACACCCGCATACATTAACCTCTTAGACCCTGTATTTAAGCCCGTCTTCTAACTGCATTATTGTTATAATTAGCATCAGTTATAGGTCACTATATAGAACCCTGTGGGACCCGCTAAATCTGTTGGTTAGCAAATAATTTAAGACTCTTTGTTGATAACAGTCCAGTCCAATCTTTTGTACGCTTGTATAAATAATACAGCCCCACCGTTTAGATAAGATGTGCTACTAATTAAAACTTTTTTTTTAGTAGCAGTTTCTATAATGAGACCTTCTGGACTGATGGATTTAGTTTAGAGACTTTTCAATGTTTTTCAATGTGTTTAATATCTTATAATCCAGTCGGACTCTCCTCCCTGACCAATCAGCTCCCAGCTCATTTAAAACACTGCAGTCAGCTCACTTCCTGTGCTTGTGATTGTGTGTGTAGTAGTAGTAGTACACTCTGGACTAAAATAACTGTTTTATACTGGGTGAATGTGCTGTGATTTGGGTTTCTATAGAGTGTGTGTGTTAGCATTAGCATTAGCCACCACTCGGTTCTGAATGTGCTCTTCAGTGCTGCTTCAAAAACAAAGAAAGGTATGCGGTTGTCCTGCCGGTCCAACAGAGCTTCCGAGATACACCAGATGGCTCTTTGAACACGGTGATTAAAACAAATACTGAGAACTAGACTGAGATTAAAATAGCCAGTACCTGATCCATTACATTATGCCTGGATCTGCCCCTGGATCGGATCGGACACCCCTAGCTGCTGCACTAGAATTAAAGATTGGAAAGATTATGACCTAGGTTCTAAGTCTTAGACAGTGCTCAGTTTCATGCCTGAGGTTTTGTGGTATAGGATATCTCCAGTGAAGAGTGCACAAGCTTGTCAAGAAGAATGGCACCAGCGCAGCAGTTTCTAACTGAACGTCTCAAAAGGACAACTAGATGTTACCAGTAAAGCGTGTGTGCTGTGTAGAATATAGAGTACTTATCATTATAAATTATTCAGCACTATTAGAAGCTAGTCCAGTTTGCAGTTTGGAGTAAAATGGATACAATCAAGGGTCAATCAAGGGTGAGGGTTGCTACATTAACCTTTCCAGCAACTTGGCTATGCATCATCGTGCAGTGCAGTATAGTGCAGATCTGAACTGTAGAGCTCAAAGTGGAAGCACAACACTAAAACATAAAAGAGCTGCTTATCTAGCCCTAACAATCCATCACTTTTTAACACTTCTGCTGTACTAGGGAAATGTGGTCTGCACTGTTTGTGTGTGTGTGTGTGTGTGTGTGTGTGGTTAATGGTGTTTGCTAGCTCTGCTGTGTTCTGATGCTGCCTGTACTGGGGCTGAGGGATGGACTCGCAGTGTCATTTGAGTATTAGTGGTGTTAAAAGTCTTTACTCTGCTTCCCCCACGAGGCACATTAGTTTCACACATATTTAGCTTTTACAAATATGCGACTTTGAGTCAGATTCTGTGAAAAAGCGGCAGAATGACGTTTTCTTTTAGCACACAGAGCGGATTTTAATGCTAAAGCCATGCCCGAGGTCTGCATTTGCACTGTCCTGTGACTGAGGAGCCTCTCCCAGAGCTGCTATATTCCTTAACTCCAGACATTTGGATCAAGTTAGATAAATATCGGGCGATCGGAGGACGCATATTCGGATAGGTTGAAAAATGTCCAATACCATTACTTTGCTGATTGATCTGATTGATATCTGGGTGTAACATCACAGTTCAGAACAGCAGGAAAAACAGGTCTCATATCAGACACCAATTAGACAGTGCTCTGCATGACTTTGTGTTCCTAACCGAGTCGCGTTACCTCTGAACCGCATCGTCCGTTACCCCCCTACTCAGCACTGAACAGGCAAGCGACTGTTGCACACTTAAGGGAGTGTCTTGCAACTGATGGGTTTTAGTTTATGCTTAATATCGCATAAACTAAAACCCACTTAAGGTGGCAAGTGCACCACCCCACCCCCCAGTCCCATGAAACGTCTTCAAATATCGTGGTGTTAAAGGTTTGTATCGCCCACCTTTAGAAGGAAAGAGAGTTCTTATTCCTCTCACTGTGTTTGTCTTGTGTTCTCGTTCTAATTTCTGTTTTGTGTGTGTGTGTGTGTGTGTGTCTGTGTTTATGTCAGTAAAAGAGCAACAGTGTTTCATCTCATTAAACTCAAGTCATAAGCTGAGACGAGCAGACGAGGCCAGGCAGACAGCCATCTCAGCTCAGCCCCTTCTTCTCCTTCTTTTTCTGTCTGATCTGTTTGCTGTTTCTCCTTTTTTTCAGTCGCATCTCAGCATCTTAGTCAAGTCCATTTTTCAAAACCTAACTCGACACTGTTCACTGGCCTAGACCAGCCTATTAAAAATGTCTAATCTTTTAAACAGGAGATAGCAGAACAGGAAACAGTAGAACAGTGCTGTAGCTCTCGGATAGTAGAACATGACACCGTAGAACAGTAGATAGTCGAACAAGAGATAGCAGAACAGGAGATAGTAGAACAGTGCTGTAGCTCTGAGATAGTAGAACATGAGACCGTAGAACAGTATATAGTCGAACAGGAGACAGCAGAACAGGAGATAGCAGAACAGTAGATAGTAGAACAGGAGATAGTAGAACACTGTTGTAGCTCTGAGATAGTAGAACAGGAGATAGTAGAACAGTGCTGTAGCTCTCGGATATTAGAACATGAGACTGTAGAACAGGAGACAGTAGAACAGTAGATAGAACAGTAGATAGTAGAACAGGAGACAGTAGAACAGTAGATAGTAGAACAGTAGATAGTAGAACAGGAGATAGTAGAACAGGAGATAGTAGAACAGTGCTGTAGCTCTGAGATAGTAGAACAGGAGATAGTAGAACAGTATATAGTCGAACAGGAGACAGCAGAACAGTAGATAGTAGAACAGTAGATAGTAGAACAGGAGATAGTAGAACACTGTTGTAGCTCTGAGATAGTAGAACAGGAGATAGTAGAACAGTGCTGTAGCTCTCGGATATTAGAACATGAGACTGTAGAACAGGAGACAGTAGAACAGTAGATAGAACCGTAGATAGTAGAACAGGAGACAGTAGAACAGTAGATAGTAGAACAGTAGATAGTAGAACAGGAGATAGTAGAACAGGAGATAGTAGAACAGTGCTGTAGCTCTGAGATAGTAGAACAGGAGATAGTAGAACAGTGCTGTAGCTCTCGGATATTAGAACATGAGACTGTAGAACAGGAGATAGTAGAACAGAAGACAGTAGAACAGTAGATAGTAGAACAGGAGATAGTAGAACAGTAGATAGTAGAACAGTAGATAGTAGAACAGGAGATAGTAGAACAGTGCTGTAGCTCTCGGATAGTAGAACATGAGACCGTAGAACAGGAGATAGTAGAACAGAAGACAGTAGAACAGTAGATAGTAGAACATGAGATAGTAGAACAGTAGATAGTAGAACATGAGATAGTAGAACAGGAGATAGTAGAACAGTTCTGTTATAAGAGGTCATAAAGACAGTGCAGCCACAGAAATCAGCAGCCATTGAAATGTCCATAATTCTGTCTAGCACGTGTCCTAAAGAGGTTCCTGTAGAGAGAAAATACACTACACATTCCCTTTCCGAGAGGCCCTCCTATTGTGCTTCCTGTTTATTTGATTGACATGTGTCAAGGGCCAATAGGAGTATCTTTTTCTTCCTTGTATCCATTTGTTCAATGAACTAAGAAGCTTGCTCGACTGGTTTACCCGTGTCTATTTATAGCCTTTCCTTTGGCACACCTGTGTGTGTATGTGTGAGTGTGTGTCTCAGTGGGCGGTCCCAGGTATTAGGCGGATCCTTAGGCTTACCTGCTCACCTGTAAGAGGAAGTTGTAAGAGGGTGTGTGTTCTGCAGAGGAGGAAGTCAGTGTGAAAAGTTTATTCATGTGGAGTGCAGCTAGCTGTAACACCGTGTGTGTGTGCGAGCCATGGCCAGGCTGTGTCCGAGCGGTTTGTGTTGTCTGCCGCTAAGATTCGGCTGTAACAGTGGGGTCCTGAATGACCGGGGCATACTGAGTGAGGAGGACTTTTTGGAGCGCTGCTCTGGCAACAATGTTAACTCCATAACAGAGAGAGGAACTGGAGAGAACTCACAGGTTAGAACTGCACTTCTGCATTTCACACACACACACACACACACACACACACAGTCACTGCAACATGCTTTAGCATGTTTTATGAGTACTTCTCTTCACATGAGCGCCACAGTTCAGTCTTTACAACTGAAAGGGTAAATACATTGCTTTTTAATACATACATATGGACAAAAGTTTTGGGACACCTTCACATTCATTGTTTCTTCCGAAATCAAGGGTTAAAAAAAAAGTTTTTGTTGGAGTAACAAAACTGCTGTCCAGGGATTAAGGCTTGTCTACTAGATTTTGGAACACTGCTGTCAGAATTTGATTGCATTCAGTGAAAGCAAGCGCGTTAGTGAGGTCAGGATGTTGAGTGATCATCACCCCACCTCATCCCCAACTCCCCAGCTCATCCCAGAAGTACTGAATGGAGCACCGTGCTTAATTTCAGAGAACTCAGTTGCACTGCTCCACAGCTCAATGCTAGGTAGCTTTATACCCCTCTAGCTCACACCTGGCATTAGGCATGGTGCCAATAGGTTCATGTTTATCTGCTCCAGAGAGTCCTATTCTGTTAGCAGTATTTCTCTACAGGGACTTGACTAGCTGTGTGTGTGTGTGTGCATTTGCACATCTGTGTCAGCAAAGGATGCAGCTTAAAGCAGCTGAATGCATTCATTAAAAGGGGTGTCCACAAACATTTGGACATATTGTGTATATATGTAGTATATAGAGTAAATCTCATAGTGTGTTGTTATTACATTATAATAATAATAATAAAAGTAATAATAATAATACAGTTATACAAGTATTTGTCATATATAAGACTAAATAAAAAATTATTATTACTATATATTATTATCATGTATTTTGTTGTTATCTCACGTACTGCTGTCTAATAGTGTGAATGAGAAGATCAAAGGGGCTTGTGTTTTTTATTTTGCCCCTGTGTAATATTTACAGTTGCTTATGGGTGTGTTATTTGATTTGTGTGTGCCTGTCCCATATTTAAGTGTGTGTTTGTGTGTGTGTGGCGTTTATCTGAGTTGGCAGAACTCTCTCTCAACACTGATCTGATTACAGCAGCATTAATGAAAAGCCTGCAGAGACTTACAGGGAGTCTGTAGAGAATCTGCCATCACACACACACACACACACACACACACACACACACACACACACACACACACACGCTTATACATCACACTTCGGTGTACACATGGATTCCTACCAGACTTCACAGGTGAACGTGTGTACATTTACCTGAATTTTACAATGAGAATTCCTCTCTCCAAATGAGCACTAATTGGCCAGTGTCGTGGTCAGCTATTCAATCTTTGCATATAAATATAGCCAGCCATTCACTCGACTGGCAGAGAGATCACTCAGTAAAGAGGAAAACAGTAAGCTGTGCTCTCTGAATAGCTTCTGAATAGACTGGCGCAGATCCACTGAAAATTAATGGCACATAATGGCATAATGCTGGTTAAAAAAAGCAGGTTTACAGACAGTGCTTGTGTCGATGCAGCCTATTTTCTTTGTGTGCGACTACTTGTGTAAAGAAACCGATGGAATCCAGGTTATGGGTCTACAACTGCTGCTGTAGCTGTGTATGTACACCAAACAGCCATAACATTAGTACCACTGACCATTGGTTAACTTCATCTATATGAAGTGGATGAGCCACTTTGACCAAACTGTAAAGCCTTGACGACTGGGTCAGAACATCCTCAAAACATCAGGCAGGTCCAGTGGGGTTTTTCTGGTATGCAGTAGTCAGTACCTACCAAAAATGGTCCAAGAAAGGACAACTGGTCAACCGGCGTCAGGGTCATTGATGTGATCCAGGGAGGTCCCACTTCACAACTTACAGGACTCTGTAAAGATCTGCTGCCAGATACCACCAGGATGCCCTCAGAGGTCTTGTGGAGTCCAAGGTCGAATGGTCAGATTTCTTCTGGCAGCACAATGTGTTTTCACTTAATTTCACACATACTGTCCACCATGTCTGCCATGTTTAGACAAGTATCAATTAAACAACATCATGCACCCATATATCACAGTTTGCCGTTTCTAACTAGGCCGGCTGCTGCATGCTGGTGCGCAGGACGACTCCTCAGGCCGGGTTCAGGTGTTGATGGCTCGTTTAGTTTTTCAAAGGTTTCACTTGCTGTTTTATCCTCTAGTCTCAAGAGACCCAGGCTAGACCCCTGAACCCATTTACAACTTGAAAGCATTTCTCTCCCCTTTAGTTCACACTCACACATCTGTGAGCAGAGTCAGATGTCCCTCAGATAGTGCTCTAGCATGACATTGTAAAGAACAGGTGATAGTTCTTGGCTTGGGGTTAAAAACCAGAAGTGGCTGGTTCATATCCGTTCCTTGAAGCCACATAAAACATTTCTTTGTGGCTAGGTTGTCTATATAGTTGCCTTCTCTTGACCATTTCTCCAAAATGAGAACTTTGGTGGAAAAGGAGAATTTTAGTCTAATTTTATATGACTAAAATTTATAACTAAATTTTAGTCATTTCCAATTCCCACCCACTAGTTTGAACTTCCCCATCACACAATGCTACCAGAGCTTAGAGGGTCAGGGCTAGCACATGCTTCCTCAGAGTCACATGAAACCAGCCAACGGCTTCCTTTGGAACTGCTGCTAACAGCCATTAGACAGCTGAACATGCTTAGAGGAGAACACTTACTGTCAGTTCTGTTACTTCAGCTAAGAGGACGCCAGCACTGTCTACCATTACTCTTGAGTGTTGTGGGGAGCAGAGGGCTCATCCTACCTACCCAGAGAAAGCAAGGCCAATCGTGCTGTCTAAGCCTCCTGACCACAGTTGGCTGTGGCATCACCAGGAATCAAACCAGCGATCTATTGTTAAGGCCAGGGCTTAGACAGCTGTGTCACTCAAGTGACTGTGAATCATGCAGCATTTCCCATTTCCCTTCTATACTGGGACGTATTACTGAGTGAAACACAATATCTGGGTGGGTCTCTGAGGTAGCTGAGCATTTTCACTTAATGATAGGTTGGATTGGGGGAGGGTGGTGGGAGGTGAAACCATTTTTTTCTGTCTGGTTTGTGGTTTTAATGTCAGGTTGACTTTATTATATTGCAAGTAATTGTGCCTTTTCTATTGGTCAATCAGTAATGAGATGTTCACACAATGTAAAGAGCATATGATGTTTTCAACAGGTGTAAAACTATAATACAGTGGCATTACAGTTTTAGAGAGACAGTGGCATACAGAAGTAAATGAGTGCATAGAAACAGCAGTGCATGACTTCTGTCTGTGTGTGTATATAATACCCCCTTGCAAAAACACAGGCCTTTGACTTATTGCAGGGCTCACATGGTATTAAAGTCTTTTATTCTCCAAGCTAGCTCAGAATGGAATCAGTATCTATCCCTCTCTCTTCACACACACACACACACAATCACACAGAGTTGCAGCTGGGGATGTAATTACTTCATTAGGTTAATTACTAGCTAAGGGAGAGAGTGTAGCTGTGGGCGCCGGGTTTAATTGCTCTGGCTCTTATTAAGATTTAGCCTAAAAAATTACACTAAATATAAAAGCAGAGGAAAGGCTACTCTACACTGCCTCAAAAAGCCCACCGTCAAAAGTACACTGCATTAGAAGTGCGCTACCTTAAATAATGCACTGCATCAAAAACAAGTAATAAACTGCTCTATGCTGCATCAAAAGTACACGGCATCAAAAAGTATGCTATATTAAAAAATACACTACATCAGAAATGTTATGCACTGATGTACACTATATTAAAAAGTGCATTATATTAAAAAGTACACTGCATCAAAAGTGCACTATATTAAAAAGTGCATTATATTAAAAAGTACACTGCATCAAAAGTGCACTATATTAAAAAGTACACTGCATCAAAAGTGCACTATATTAAAAAGTACACTATATCAAAAGTACACTGCATCAAAAGTGCACTACATCAAAAGGTGCACTATATTAAAAAGTACACTATATCAAAAGTGCACTACATCAAACAAAAGTGCACTACATCAAAAGGTGCACTATATTAAAAAGTACACTATATCAAAAGTGCACAACATCAAAAGTGCACTACATCAAAAGTGCACTACATCTAAAGTGCACTACATCTAAAGGTGCACTATATTAAAAAGTACACTATATCAAAAGTGCACTACATCAAAAGGGGCACTGCATCAAAAGTGCACTATATCAAAGGTGCACTATATTAAAAAGTACACTATATTAAAAAGTACACAGCATCAAAAGTGCACCATATCAAAGGTGCGCTATATTAAAAGTGCACTATATCAAAAAAGAGCACACTATATTAGAAAGTACACTGGATCAAAAATTTAGTACACCAGAAGTGCACAATATCAAAAAGTACACTTTGTAAAAAGTACACTATATCAGAAATACACTCCATCAAAAGTACAATATTTTAAAAAGTGTTCTGCATCAAAGGTACACTGCATCAAAAGCAAACACTACAGCAAACTACAGTCCACCTAAATAATAAGTACATACATAATTCCTGCAGAATACCTAAATGTTCCTACACTGTGATAAAATGCTCAGTGTAGACGATAAAGTAGCCAAACAGAGCAAGGTGGGTATGTTCTCCTCGGTGCTGCTCCAGAAAACACCTTGTCCTTATTTTTGCCCGTGACCCACTTTGACTCCAGGTGGAGTCTATATCTAGCCCTCTATTAATACTGTTAAGTGTGCAGGGCTGGGACCTCCAAGATCTTCCTATATAGAATACAGCATTAACAGCAGTAATTGTGGTTTATTTTTTACCATGTTCCTCAGGATGTGTTTGGTTAGTACTGTGAGTGAGGAAAGTTGTCCAGAACTCTCATTTCTTACAGACATGCCCATCCCTGAAAAGCCAGAGAAACAGAGTTAGCATGGATAATATGCCCTTTGCCTGCATTCTCTTTCATACTGTCGCTGCATTGTGCGGCCACACCTTTCCTCTATACACTGATTACATGACTGACAGCTGTGTTTACGGACAGCTCATTGGTGTTTCCATGGTGACTGAAAGATAAGAGTGATTGGCTGACATTGGGCTATCTGAGTAGAAACCTCAGGTGATTGTTTTTTGCTGGCCTGTGAAAGGAACCTTGATCGGAACGGGTGTGATGACCCTACCTGGCTTTTATAACCACCAGCAGACAAGGAGTAGCATTTTCGTGCTGGTTTCTGAGCTGTGATTGGCTGGTTTGCTAGTTAGAAACATGTGTGAATAGTTAAGAGAGTAGATAAATGTGATCATTTTAAGCTACAATAGCCTGCTGTTTTAGTTTTGCTCAGTTGTAGAGTGAAAAAAGAGAAGGAACCCCATGTAGAGATTTGGGCACCTCGAGAGATGTCAGCTCTCAGAAAACCTTTAGCAAGGTCCCAGGCCTTATCCACACGTATCCAGATATGTTCTGTCATGCAAAACTGACGTTTTTTTAAATTCTCTCCAAGATGGAGATGTTGGAAAACCGTCTGTTTACAGTGTGGGCAGGAAAAGCAGAGCTTTATGAAAATGCCGATATCACAACGTATGCACGTTTCTGGCTGAATCTCCAATACCTCCTCACTCCCCATTAAGTGAACTACATAACTCTGATAAAACTACAACATCTACATGCAGATAGCACTATATCATAGATTCCCACATATGAATAAATGTAAATACTCTTCTATTACTGATATATAATGCTCTGTTTAGAATCTGTCATTTCAGGACTTGCGTAGTGGATTACATAGGGAGTAGTGTGAGATTAAAGATAGTCCTTTATTAGTCCCGCAGTGGGGAAATTCACAAACCTCTGTGTTTTCATCCTTCTTCGTGGTGTTGTGATGTATCTCTTTATTAGGGACTGTCCAATACAGGGCTATCATGCTCATGCAGCGGGTTTTTGTATCTGTGTGGACGGAAATATTTTTAAAAATATCTAGAAACGTGTGAGCGGAGTCCTCAGAAAGGTGTATTTCCCAGTAACTACAGGGACCTCTGTACAAACTGGTGGGGCTGTTCTTTGGCAATTAACCCTGCAGCCCACTGGCAGTCCATTGGCTTTTTAAGGGGTAAAGTACCATGGACCATGATTTCTCAATTCTCAAACCCTGCCCCAACAGTCAGCAACTGCCTAGCACTCTGAAAAGGAAAAAAAAAATATGCCCACAAAGCTGGATAAGGCTATGAGAAATGGCACAGCATTTTCATATAGGTGTTTCCTCAGCACTTAAAGCAATTAAGAAATGGAAATGAACTGGAACGAAGGAGGTTAGAGATCTGAAAGACTAAGAAAGCTTTCAGAGAAAACTGCTTGTAGGATTGCTAGAAAGGCAGATAAAAACCCTCGTTCTCCAGGAAGGTGTGACAGACTCTGGAGTGGTGGTGCACTGTTCTACTGTGCAGCGACACCTGCACAAATATGACCTTAATGGAAGAGTCATCAGTGGAAACCTTTTCCTGCCTCCTCGCCAGATTCAGTTCTGTAGAGACAGTTCTTCTAGTTTTCTGCATATAGTTTATAGGGCTAGACTTCTTGGTGCCTTTAAGCAGTCTAGAAGCCACATTTGAAGGCGAGCCAATGACTAACTGAGGGCGAGCCAGAGGGAATTGCAGGATCTACAGAAAACTGCAGCAGTCTGGGTGTAATGAAATCAAAGCAGTTACTTTTTCTCGATTTTGGAAAGAGAGAAATGGCCAGGTGTCGTATTTTGACAATTGGGTTGTGATAAGAAATGAAGAGAAAATAGAAATTCTTGTTTTATATTATAAAAAAAACAGAATAATTTTTAATAAATTTTTTTGAATTGTTACAGTGTCATTTAAGATATTGTAGATCTTTCAGAAGCGCACTAGGACAGTATTCTGTCACTGGTTGTGATGACATTGTGCCGTCTGGCCTATTAGTTCTTTTGTCTCTCTGTCTTCCTCTATGTCCCGTCCTGTCTGATGAGTCATGTCTGCGAGGATCCGTCCCAGGTGTGTGATTAGTCCTGGCTGCAGTGGGGCTGTTATTTTGCTCTCATATTGGAAGAGTTTGTTTCTTGCTGCTTTATTGCCTCAGATCCAATCCTCTGCACAAACTCTGGGTCTCTTAGGTGCAAGATAACAGCTCTCTCCTTTGCCTCCCCTCTTTTTTTCTCTCTCATCAACTCCTGTAATTCTCTCTTACTTACCCATCTGCCTTTTCTACTCCTCTGAATCCCATTTCTGAGGGACATTCCTTTGCTCCAGGGGCCATTAAAGTTGGATAACGCATCTCTCTGACTCTCTATTGCTGTCTAGCATCATTGGACATTCTGATGCAGAAGCATTTGTCCATCTGTGTCTTCTGCTGTAAGTGCTGAGAGTGGACAGGGCGTATGGTAGGTTGTAAGTACAGGGAAATTATTGTGCATTTTTTTAAACTACCACATCATCACTGTCACTCACAATCCTTGTATTTTCATGCCTGCCGTTTCCACTTTTTGACATAATGTGAATCTGGCAGTTGTGTCAGAATTTCATGATAAATGGACCAATAGAAAAGGCTTTTTTACATTGACTTCCATTGGAAGTTAAGAAGGTTTTTTCCTTCTCCTGTAAAGTAGCAATTTTGGGGATGGCAGTGCCTTCATTTTTCTGGCACAAACACACACACACACACACATGCAGAGGCTGGATTAAATTCTCAGACCAATTCATCAGTATGCACAGACTCACATCACTGCTATCCTTCATTCCTCACGACTTCCCAAAGGAGCAAGAGATAAAAGGAACTAATCGGCTTTGAGGAACGGCATTGTGGGATGTGTAGTTTTACTCCAGCGAAGGACACGCTGCATTCTGTGCCTTGTCAGAGGAGATATGGAGGACAGGGAGAGGAGGATGAGGAGAGAAGAGAGGAAGGGGAGGCAAACGAAGGGAAAGCGGGGGAGCAGGAGGCAAAGGCAGAGGGAAAGGAGAAAATAGGAGGAGGAAATATAAAGAATAAAGGAGTTTAGTGCGTCATTCCTGAAACGAACTCTGAGTCATCATCTGACGTCACTGTGTGTGTGTCTGTGTCTGTGTGTGTTGCTGCTTTGCTACACTGCTGAGAATACATGATGAGAGAGATCAAAGATTTCCGAGAGCCAGCTCTCAGTCTGTACAGGCTCTCCAGACGTGTGTGTGTGTGTGTCTGAGAGAGACAGACAGACACTCTCATACACACACCTGTCAGATTATCTACAGTGACTAGTTGCACAACCAGTGCAGCTACTCTGTTTGTATTGTTCTGATCATGCTATTAGCATTAATCCAGCTCCACTGTTTCATTGCATCACTGCTTAAAGTAGAAGCGTTACACACATCAGCCCAGCATCACATTCCTCCAGACACACAGTGCTGTGTCGTCTGTCACACACGCTTCTGCTGAATCATCCTGTGCTCCTTAAAACTTTTAGGGGTTCTTCCACTTGAACTTTTTGTGAGAGAACTTCCTAAAGTGCTTTGAGGAATCGTCAATCGTCGACCTTTTTTCTAAAACGTTTTTCTTGAAGGTTCCTCAAAGCACCTTAACACCTTAAAAAGCCGGTGGCCTGCCGGAGGGCTGAAAGTGTTATTGCAAACTTCTACTGGTACCACAGCATGTACCATATGTTCCAGCTGAGCTCAAATAACACAACGCCTCATATCTGAGAGCTTTGTCTATGGCTATGTCTATAGAGCGTTTTTCACTGTTCTCCGGCACATTGAGTGGACTGGTTCATCCAGGTTTGCATGTTCTACCTTTTAATCGAACTCAGCACGTCTCACAACAAAGGTGGGCTTGTTTTTTTTGATTGGTGACCTCACCAATCAGTGAGTTCCCACAGAGTCTGTGGCTCTCTTATACGCACATGGGGGAATGATCTTATTTGGCCATATACTACATAGACACATAACAGAAATTTGACCCTTTTTAAATACCATCAACATTTATAAATACTGTGGTAAACGGTTTTGACGTGATTCCGTCCAACCCTACATTGCTGTATTTAAAAGTCCTGAAGATTCGATACAATTTTACTAGGGATGTTATGGTTTAGGAAGAAGAATGACATGTGGCAAGCCTTGGGTCCACAGCACTTAAAGATCTGCTTCCCATAAATGTCCACCAGTAGGTGAGTGTTGGGCAGCTCAATCTTTAGGGCCTCAGACTGGTTCTAAAGTTGGTCATCAGTCTAGGGATGAGCACTAATACTTGCAGTTCAGGTCCACAGGTGAACATGCAGCAGCTGGTCAGACTAGCAAGGGAGGTTGTTTCTAACTAAACACGAAATCTGTTGCATCATACAGAAGCACTCTGTGAAAACATGTACATGATAAAGGCTTCACAGCTGAAGGTGTTTCTTTAGAAATGTGATGTTCTTTCAGGGAATCTCAGCCACAGGAATGTTGCTGCGTATCTCAAGACAGGTCCCCCCCTCCCCATCTCAAACGCATTCGAAACAATAAAGTGAAAGGGAGCACGCACAGGGAAATTCCCTTGCTTTCACTTGAAGGACTTGAAGGGTGGAAATCATGCTGAGAGCACTCCACACTTTATATCTCGCCAGGAGATTCTGTTTGGCTCTGTGCCACTGCATAGCTGTTGAAGTCTACCTTCCATCACAGTGGGAATGCTTGGCCTGTGCAGAATATGCCATCATTTGAGCAGTTACCTCAGAAGACTCTGGAGCAGCTTCCAAAACTATGACGTGATGGTCATTGCTCCAGCACGATGACGTGCACGTGTACCCGGGTGGAGGTTAATCCGTCATCACTAACTGCTCTCTCTCTTTCTCTGTCTCTTTCTTTGCAGAAGAGTGTGAAGGAGGGTCTCCTGTTGAAGCAGACCAGCTCCTTTCAGAGATGGAAGAGGAGGTACTTCAAATTAAGGGGCAGGACTCTCTACTATGCCAAAGATTCAAAGGTAAGAAACACTGCTCTCGTATTGGTCCGCTGGAACTCAGCTGCTAACCACTGACAGAACACACACTCCCAGCAGCTGCACTGTCTGCACAATAAAACATGAAGTTGCTCAAGGTCCCCTAGAATGGAAGACTGTATTTTTATATATTATATAGTTATAAAAATATGATGGAAAATTACATGTACAAGTACTACGCCATGAACTCAACGCTGTTGTCTCCTCCTTCGAAAGAAAACCTGATTCCAAAACGCAGCTCCCATAATGTACATACACCCAGTCCACTCGAAAAAGCCTTCATGAGAATATGGAAGTGAGGCCACAAAATGCTAAAGGTTAACATTAGAAGGGCCAAAGAAGCTGCAGCAGGAAAGCCAGGAGGAGCAAGCAGGTGGGAGCACGATTCTCGGACTGGTAGGAACGAAGCGCTTCCACGATAGTCTCATTTCTAACCACAAGAATCTCTCTAAATGGAAATAATAAGAATTTGTCATTGCACTACTACAACCAACTACTGGCTAGTTATGGTGACGTGGGCAGTGTTACAGTGTCAGCTGAGAATCATGTCTGTTAATGCTGCATAGGGTGCTCTGCTACGACAACACTGAGGATCGGAACTGGATCAGGCTTTAAAAGCTGATACCCTATTTATTAAAACTGCCTGGATCAGATCGGGACATCCATACATTGTATTAATTTGCAACACTTTTATATCACATACATTTAAAGTGGCATTGTTTCAGTGTATGTGCCTGCAGGACTAATTTTACTAACAATGACCAGATAACCTGCTTATACACACCTCTTCAAACGACTTGCGACTACACTACACCGCTACACCACTGAATGGAGCCACATTTCAGGACACAACATGTTTGTGTGTGTGTATAAGCTTGTAATTTGGTGAGGGATTGCTTGTTGTGTTGCAGTCACTTATATTTGATGAAGTGGATCTTTCTGATGCCAGTGTGGCAGAAACCAGCACGAAGAACATCAACAACAGTTTTACAGTGAGTAAACACAGCTGGCTAATTCATCTACCCAGTCATTTATCCATGGACTGTCTTTATTCACAGTGAAACCCATTCATTCAACAACTGCTTTTAATATTAGGAAATGCCATGGAACCTGTTCTGATTGGTTTGAAGTGTTGAAATCCTGTCTAGTCATACCTTGAATGAATTCAAGGAGGATTCAAGGAGACTTTGTTGTCATTCACATCACATGTGGTACATGGGGTGGAACGAAATTGAGATCAAGGTCCCAGTTACACCCAAAGAGCAATTATTAAATAAAAATAAATAAATAAATAAACACTCCCAGCGAATGAACGTCTGACAGTCATTATTTAAATTTAATGTTTAACTCTTATTTTAAATATAATATTGATTTATTGTTTTATTAAAGATTATTCAAGATTTCAGTCCTAAAACTAAAGGTTTTTAAAATAATCTGCTTTTGAATGAGATAATTGAGCATGTGAACCTGTGTATTGGTAAAGAACCTGTACATCAAGTGAAGGTTTTTTTAGACCTTCGTTCAAACAACCCTTTGAAGCACCTTTATTTTTAGGAAGGTGCTTCAAATCAGATTGGTGCTTAGGCAGCCTCAGACAACTTATGAAGCAAATGCACTGTCAAATCTGGACATGAACCCGTTGAAGCCTGGGCTTTTTTCAGTTATTAATTCTAATATTGAATTATTTGGGAAGCGTTTTAGATTTTGTGATCTTGTGGCGTCCCACAGGGTTCTATTTTAGGGCCTATGAAACTGACGTACTGTACTGTACTGTAGTTATGAATGTGAAGAAACGTGGGCTTATATACAGGGTCCATGGGGTTAATAAGTTAGTTTAATTCTCACTGTCTTGCTCTCACTTTTTCACTTGCTTGTGTTTGTTGTGTCTCTCTCTCTCTCTCTCTCTCTCTCTCTCTCTCAGGTGATCACTCCGTTCCGGAAGCTGATGCTATGTGCAGAGAGCAGGAAAGAGATGGAGGACTGGATCGGTGCTTTGAAGTCTGTTCAGAAGTGGGAGACATATGAGGTCAGCTTTTGACCTTGACCTTTAACTTTATTAACAGGGCACAGGTAGCGGTGGATGTCAGCCCAGTGTGTGAGCTTTACTGCTGGCTAGGGTTCAGACACCACGTCTATCAAATGATCTTAAACCTCAGCTGCAATTTTAATTACGCGCTCTGCACTTCTTTTTTTTGTTTTTTTCTCATATGATGAAAGCATAGTGATGAGTCATGCTTCTGTGTTGTGTTATGGTCACGTTTCGAATCTGTAGGCTTTCTGTGATGATTACGCAGAGCAAATCAGATGTTATTGGTCACACACACACACACAGTCATACGCAGCACAACTTGCAGTGAAATGTCCGGTCACTTAAAAAATGAAGATGAAAAAAAACACTTTATTTTATTTTAATTTATAAAGGTAAAGGTGCACGTATTTGTCACTGTACAGTGTGGACTGTACAGCGAAATGTGTCCTCCGCATTTAACCCATCTGGTAGTGAACACACACTCACACACACACACACACATGTGTTAGGGGCAGTGAGTACACACACACACCCAGAGCGGTGGGCAGCCAACTCCAGCGCCCGGGGAGCAGAGAGGGTAAAGGGCCTTGCTCAAGGGCCCAACAGTGGCAGCTTGCCAAGCCCGGGAATCGAACCCACAACCCTGTTATCGATATCCCGGCGCTCTAACCGCGAGCCACCACTGCCCCGTTTATTTATTATTTACTGCTAGAATTCTATGATCAGTGGCCCAATAGATATTCCCAAAAATGACTAAAATTTCTACTTCCATTAGTCAATTTTTGCTCTGAAATCTTTGCTCTGTAAAGTTGCCATTTTGGAGATACCAGGTTTTTGAGTCATGATATATACATAAAAATATATATATTTAAAATGATTATACGTGTATTTTAGAATTATTCTTTATTGGTTTGCAGTTATTCAGTTTTTGCATTTATTGTTGGGTCTTTATTAAATAATCTGTAAATTCCTCAGGTATTGACATAATTGATAGTGACAGCACTTAAGATCTGAGTATAGCAGTGTGTTGTGTGGATTCCAGGCCGGCACTAGTGTACAGTGATGTGGAGTGTTGTGTGTGTGTGTGTGAGTGATGAAAGAAGCCCAGTGAGTTTGTATGAGTGTAGCAGGACTATTGATGTTTCATTAATGATGTCCAATTCTTCATCAGCCTGGGATTCTGAGTGATCAATTATGTCTGATTGCTTGAGAGCATGTGTGTGTGTGTTTCTGACCTCAGGCCAGCCAGTTTAACATGGAGCATTTCTCTGGGATGCATAACTGGTACGCCTGTTCCCATGCTCGCCCCACATTCTGCAACGTCTGCAGGGAGGCACTGCCCGGGGTCACTTCACATGGCCTGTCCTGTGAAGGTAAGCACACAAACAACAGCGAAATCCTAAACCTAAAATCCAAATTAAAAATCGTAAAATGTATTTACTATGAATTTTAAGATGTTATTTGATGTAGAAATAATGTGACTTTGGTTGGGGTGAGACAGTGCTCAGCTGTGGTTTTACAACCCTCAGAATGAAACATGCTGTTTTTTGTTTTATGGTGGACGCTAAAAAGAAAAGCTCTGTTTTTATTGGCTGGTAACGGTACCATGACGGCTCACAGAATCTAATCTCGCCAGATTAGCTTTTAGCCTTGCATTCCTTGCATTCCTAGTCTTAAATCTTAAGCTGGTACTCAGCTGAGGTAGTCGGTTTATTTTCGAGGGAGTGGACATTAGGAGTTGATAAAAGCTGTAAATGCTAGCTTTTAGCCTAGCATGATAGCAGCTTGCTTAATGGGACTTTTGCTTTGTTGTGAACTGAGTTGAGGCACAAGACCAACTGCTGTCATGAGAGCTGGTTTCGGTAGCAACCCGTATTCCTGTAACTAGCAGTCTGGAGGTGATGTGCTGCTCCCTAGTACCATATTGTGGCATAATGTGAAAAGGTTTTGGGTTAGTCGAGTGTATGTCAGTTTTAAGGGTGTAGATATAACTAATCACAGCGTTTCAGATTCATGGTTCGTCACTTCCAATATAGTTTTCGAGGGCATTCTAGATCGATTCTAGGGCAGCATTAAAAGAACACCACAGACATTGATAGTAACCATACAAGGGCAATATTTGTTTTTTCTGTGTTTCACTGCGGCACCTTCTGCTTTCTTCCGCTTCCACAGTTTTATATTGTTACTGTTTGTTTTTCCTTGGTTTTAATTCTTCTTTCTTTTTTTGTCCCCTTTGTTTTCAGTTTTTCTGCTCTGATTGGTTCCTCTATTCAATCTCTGTACAGTTCCCTGTCATTCGCTCCCCCTATCATTCTCTCTCTGTCTCTAACCCGTTACTTTAACCCACAGCCATTCAGACGTAGCCAGTCAGGGACAATTCTCCAGAGCTTGTTATGTTTGTGAATTGTTGTGCCTGACAAATTGTAATTCATCTCTCTCCTTCTGTGTATGTCTGTGTGTGTGTGTGTGTATGTGTGCTTGTGTGTTACAGTGTGCAAATTTAAAGCTCATAAACGCTGTGCCGTCCGATCCACTAACAACTGTAAGTGGACCACTCTGGCATCCATAGGGAATGACATCATAGAGGATGAAGATGGGGTGAGTGTATATCATTGATGAACACAAGTCAAGTTTCTTAGTGTGAATTATGCATCTTTACTGTAGAATTGGTTACATATCGTCAGACCAAAACCTTACACCTCCATTTTTGCTTATTTGTACTTTCTGATATAATTTGAATCTGGCAGTTCTCCTTTATATCGCATCAAAATGAACCATTAAAACACTCAAATGAACAAAAGCAAAAACATGTACATTGATTTCCATTGAAAATCAAAGTGGCTTTTTCCTTCTCCTGTATAGTTGATTATGTCTGAAATTCTGAGGATACAAGCTACAATTTTGTGTGTTTGTTTCACCTGTCTAGGTGTCCATGCCGCACCAGTGGCTGGAGGGGAACCTGCCGGTCAGTGCAAAATGCGTGGTGTGTGATCGAACCTGTGGCAGCGTGCGCAGACTGCAGGACTGGCGCTGCCTCTGGTGCAAAGCCATCGTAAGTGTCCCAGATTCAGCATATATCACAGAGCATCAGTGAACACTGGAACTGCATGTTGCTGTACATTCGGTCGACCTCTTCACACTTTACGTATAAACAAGCTAGCTGTCAATATGGGCAAGCTGAGAAAAGAACGTTCGGTTTCGGTAAAATACCAACATTTACTGTATATTACACATTTAAAATGATACAGTACTATGCAAAAGGTGTAGACACCCCAACAGTATATATGTGTGATTTAAATAAATAGGAAGAAAGCTAATAATTATTAAGATTTAATAGTTAAGTTAAGTTTAATAGTTAATATTAAGACTTAGTAGTTGATGTCTTTTGATTTAGTTGTATTTAGTTATGCAGTTAGAAATAAATGTTGGGTTTCAGATTTCTCTTTAATGATCTCAGCCATTGCATAGCTTTACATCCACCAGCTTCTCACCTGATTAAACTTCATGAATCACTGATTAGCCAATCCAGATGTTGGATAATAACTGATTAGATAGCACTCCCAATGGCACAGCTTTCTAAGTATTGGCCCTATTATAGGGAGATTGCGAGTTCAATCCCCAATGACTTTCTAGGACTCCTGGCCACAGCCATCTGTGGCCTAGAGAGTATAATTGGCCTCTCTCTCACTCTCTGGGTTGGCGAAATAGCCCTACCCCATCACTTTCCCCAATGCTAGCCAGCATGATGGCCACACAATTGGCAGTTTTTCTTTAAACGTTTAAAAAACAAAACAAAATTAATTGGATGTCAGTTGGCAGATTGGCAGTTTATACTGGGCTTCCTTAAGTAGAGGTGTGGAAAGGGTTAAACAACACATGGACACATAAAATGCCTTGTTTTTAAACATTTAATATTAAACACTTGCTACCCAGAAAAATAGCTTACAAAAGATTAGATGTTTTAAAATGCTAAGTAGTGAACCGCAGTTTTTCATTAGATCAATAAAGCACTGATTAGCCAATCTGTATTCTGCCAATTAGTATTGGATGATAACTGTCTGTATAGCACTCACAAGAGGCACAGCTGTCTAAGCGTTGACCCTTTTTTTTTACCCAGTTTTCCACCCAGTTTAGCTGAGCCAAATAACCAGTCCACTCAATGGGACTCCTCCTATTACTTGACACTATACTTCTGACGCAAGGAGGGTGAGCACAAGCACATACCTATGCCTGTACATATGAAGACATCGCCTCTTTCAAACTGCCGCCAGTGCAGCATCATTAGGCAGGCAACACGCACAGAGGAAATCATGGAAACCCTAGCTCTAATACATCAGACAACAGACTCCTGTGCCGGCCAGCATCACAGTGGATATGATGAGGGGAGAGATCAGCATCTACCCACTTAGACAGAGCCAGGCCAATTGTGCTGTCTAAGGCTCTGACTGCTGATGGTGTCAGTGCCTTGGTCTGCTGAGCCACTCGGATCCCCGAATCTGACATTTTCAATCTCGATTTGGGCCTCTTTCATATGTGGTATTAAAATCCAAAACATTGAGTAGTGGCACTGAGTAGTGAACTACGTTTTTTTTTAGGCCGAATAGGATTTCTGCTTATGTTCTGTAGAGCTAGTCAAGCCAAGAAATGGCCATTACAGTATTTAAATATTTACTGCAAACTTAAGTAAAAGTGGTTTTACAATGTGTGTATGTGTGTGTGTGTGCAGGTGCACAGTAGCTGCAGGGAGCAGTTGGGAAAAACTTGTCCATTGGGCCAGTGTAAAGTGTCCATCATTCCTCCCACCGCTCTCAACAGCATTGACTCTGACGGTGAGGGGTTGCCCTGGAAACCGCATCGGCACCACACATGTCACTTACAGGTTTCCAAGCAGAAAGGACGGAGTGAACACGAATAGCATTCATTCCAGCCACTGTACGCAATACTCGTTTAGGGGAAGAGACATAAATAGATTCTTCATCCTCTTCCTCACGTGCATCTGTGTTCTAATAGGTGACGTTTGTTCTTCCTGCTGTCTAAATAACCCAGCAAGTGGAGAGAGAAGAGAGGTAGAGGCTGCTCCAACCATGCCTGAACATCTGATATAGATACACAGCAGTGGAATTCCCAGAATGTTTGTCACACTTTTGAAGGCAAAATTCCTCTTCCAAGGCCTTTATGACGTACAGTAGAAATGTTAAAAAGCAGGAAGCCCTAAAGAAAAGTTAAGGAAGCAGTTTTTTATGTATATGTGACAGACGAGAACTTCTTTGTCCTTTGTCCTCAAAGTTGCTGTTTGACAGATTTTTAAGATTAAGTGTCTTACTTACAATAGTGCATAAATATCCTCCCCCCTCAGGTTTCTGGAAGGCTGCCAGTCCATCCTGTTCCAGTCCTCTGCTGGTGTTGGTGAACAGTAAGAGTGGAGATAATCAGGGAGTGAAGTTTCTGCGCAAGTTCAAACAGCTGCTCAATCCGGCGCAGGTCTTTGACCTCATGAACGGAGGGCCGCAGCTGGGGTGAGACTCTGAACGTCTGGGTTTTTAACCCCCTAAGACCAACTCTCATAACATGATGCATCAGTACAGGTGTTGCATGACCTAACACAGCTACAATTTGGTAGATTGGTGGATCAGTTGCTCTTTACTCTGACACAGATTAAACAAAACAACAATAACGGTTTAACGAGCCAAGCTGTGCTCTGAATGAGTTAATGCGTGCCCTCAGACAAAAAATACAGCGCATCCAACAACAAAGGAAGCCTCATGGATATTTTCTAAATTGGTAGAAAACATGGCATCATAAAGAAAACACAGATTCTATATACTGATCCAATTCACTATGGGCACATTTGGCAGAATTGAAAGAGTTATAGGGGGCAAAGTCAGGGTCTTTTATACTCTTTTATATATAACTGAAGTACCAATTAGTTTTATAGTAATAACTGAGTAATTTACTCTGAATTATAAATCTACACAAACACACGCACATATACAAAGACATATATCTATATATATACACATACACACACTCATACACTACAGCCTACTATCCTCATCCTCAACCGCATCTATAACAGTAATGTAATAATTTGTTTCCATGTATTACGTGTGAAAGCAAGTGAGTGATTTTTGTGTTTGTATGTGTGTGTGTGTGTGTGTGTGTTTATGTGCATATACAGACTGCGACTGTTCCAGAAGTTTGAGACATTCCGCATCCTGGTGTGTGGCGGTGATGGCAGCGTGGGCTGGGTGCTGTCAGAACTGGATAAACTGGGACTGCACAAACAGGTCTGGAGTCAGGCATAGGATTAAAGAAGCAATGAGGTCAGAAATACATGAACAAGGCTGGATTTTCTGGACCATCTTTTGTTAATGCGTATGTTGCAGTGTCAGTTGGGTGTGCTGCCCCTGGGTACGGGGAATGACCTGGCACGGGTGCTAGGCTGGGGTGGGCTTTGTGATGATGACGCTCAACTGCTGCAGATACTGGAGAAACTGGAGAGAGCTACCACCAAGATGCTGGACAGGTTAACACATGCTCACATACACACTAAAGTGCACTTTGAACCACTGAAAGAGAGAGACTGAACGAGTGCATGAGTTCAGTAAGGGCTTCACATTACTAGAGCTGGGTGCACATTATTAGGAGGTGTGTACACATGTGATACTTAGTGAGACATTAGGTTGCTAGAGTTGCTCAGTGAACAGAACGTTCACAGTGTTCACTCTCCATTTGGTTTCTGTGCTGTCTAATTAACCCACCAAGCTGCTCAGCATTCCAAGCATGCCTGAACGTCTGGTAAAGACACACAGTGACAGAGTGCTCTAAACGTTTGTTACACTTTTGTGGGCAGAAATCCCAAATAATATAATATAATATATAAAAAAATAATGTAAGATAATAGATCAAATTAACAAAATATGACATTCATACTTTTTATCTTCTTAATTATGTCTCATTTAGCATCTCCTGTTTGTTGCAGCACTGCAGTTATAGCAAACAATGGAATGCTCTCAGCTTGCAGCACAGTTCTTTTTAATAAAATGGGAGCACTAGGTTCACTAGGTTGTATTTTGCTGGCATTCTTACAGTGCCAGAGAGGCTTCTAAAGAGCTTGACACAGAGGTCAATTTGTGCTGCCCTAAATAACCTGTAAATGAATAGGCAATTAGTGTTCTCAAAAGTGCATTCAGATGTCCAGTGACGTCAGAGCAAAAAGAAGCGGTTGCCTGGCTTCATCTTCCACAGGATGGATTTTCCTAAGAAAAAATGAGATAAATACTAAGAAGTTCATACGAATGTTATTCAGTTCTTAACTGCAGTTCTCAAATATTATCTTAAGAAAGTCTTAATTGTTTTGTAGGCTACTTTAATTCATATTTCACATCTTCTCATAAACAATGCAAAATACATTTTTAAATTTTCCAGTATTCAGTTAAACCCATGTGTTGGAGAGCAGACAAGTGTAAGGCTGTCGTAAGGTTAAGAAAATATTTAAGAACATATTTTTTTCTGAAGAATACCAATTGTTCTTAGAATCTTCCTTAAGTGAAAAGTTAAGAAGAAAAATCATATAAATGGTTCAAATAATTTTGAAGAATATCCAGTTATTCTAACTATTTTCTTATTCATAAAATTTACATAACATTTAGAATTTATCTCAATACACTTTCGTGAATTTAGTCCCTGAAGTGCAAATAATTGGCAATAGAATTGGACTCTTTGGAGCAGATCAACATGAATCTATTGGCACAATGCCTAATGCCAGACATGGGCTAGAGAGGTATAAGACCCCCCAGCATTGAGCTGTGGAGCAGTAGAACTGTATCCTCTGGAATGATGGCGCTCCTTCTAATACTTTTGGGATGAGTTGGGGAGTTGGGAATGAAGTGAACAGCCAACATCCTGACCTCACTGAAACACTTGTGTGTTTTCATTGAGCACAAAAAGACACTAAAGAAAATATGGCTTTATATGTTTATTTATTTATTTATTTATGTTGCTGAAATCATATATTTAGGTTGTGTTCAGACGTGTTCATAAAGTTCTGAATTACACTACATTTAATTGAATAGATGTGAATGCACAGATTTACACCCCTAATTTCTGTTGTTATTATTAGATGGAGTATAATGACATATGAAGTTCCCACAAAAAACACTCCTGCGATAGTTAAGGAGGATGACCAACTAGACTCTCCACTCCAGGTAAATATTCTGCTTCTTCTCTCACTATAGTGTGACTGTAAAACAAGTTTCCACTTACCCCGGGGGTCTGGATTTGGTCGATCAGCCAAGACCTGTTTGATGTCTAATTGTTTCTAAGCTAACAAGCTAATGTTTCTCTACTAGCCAATACTTAAAGACAATAGTCACATACCACACACATTTCTCTCATGTCCCCCAAAGCATTCAGGTCTTCGTAACGGTCGAGCCGGCTTGTTGACGTGGTGTAGGCCACTAACTATCAACGTTCTGAGCATCCACATGCATGTGGAATGTGCAGTGGCTCCATCACTACACTTGTCATCAGACATGTCTTGGCTAATTGAGCTCATCTGGGGTCAGAGGGAAATTGCGTAAACTGGATTTTTTTGCCAAACCATTTCTTTAGCTGTGAACCTCTTACCAAAGTCAGCCTGGTTCAGTCTGCATGTATTGTGTTATTCTGTCATTGATCCAGATTACTCACTATGCGGACTCTGTTGCCACCCATCTGACAAAGATTCTGGACTCGGATAAGCACAGTGATGTCATATCCTCTGCCAAGTAAGTACAAGTGTAAACACAGTGACATCATATCCTGTGTGTGTGTGTGTGCTTCATTCAGCTGGGTGCTGGTGGTTGGTAGTGTTGTGCCACAGCAGCGGCTCCTGATCGGGCATGTTTGGCCCTGTTTGACAGGAGTGTCAGGAACATCACCTCCAGTCGTGACGTCTTTCAGGCTGTTATGCAATGGCAGGACCTCTGGGAAATGATCTTTACATAATCCTCAGTTTCAGCTGGAACTAATGATATCAAATAACTTGACTTAAGTTCTGGCCTGTTGCTGCTTTAGTGCAGTTTCATTACACTTCAGGTGTGGAAAGGTATTTACAGCTCTAACAGCTTTAACACTGACAACTGCTTGCTTGACAGGATGTGCCTCAGCATGTATTGCTCTGAGGGTGTCTGGAGGTTTAAGCATAAATAAACCCCAAATATGACTTTATAGCTAACCACAGCCTTTATAGCATATATGTGTTACATTAAACCTTGCATCATATGTACTTTTTTACAGCTTAAAACCTAGTATTTCTATCCTTATCTTGGAATTTTGGACATATATAGTTTTGTTCCAGCCGAAACGGAATATCCATAATGTCTAACTCTTTTATGCTTCTGTTTTCTTTATTAAACTATGAGAACAAATTTTTCATTCTGTATATTGCGATCAAATATTTATTGTGTTTTACATACAAATAAAAACCACCATCTAAAGATAATAATGGTAATTTAGAAGAGGAAAAGGTGGGGGGATTGACAGAGGTAGCCTTTTGTTAAAAAAAAATGCGCAATGAAAGCTTGCAATATTTTATACATATCTAAACAATCTTTCGTTGTTTTGGATTGGGATTTATTTAACTTTGCAGTCATGCCTTTAAGAGGCACATTTCAACTGAAACTGAGGAACCATAAGCTCTGTATAATAAAGTATGGGAAAAGCCAAAACTAAATACGTTTCTGCTGCACCCAGAACCCAGAGAATAGTGTTCTCCATTGAATTCAATTGATGAGCTACATTTAAGCTTCAAAATCATTATGATGCTTCACTGACTGTGATATGGAGAATAGCATCTCTGTCATTGCCTGGAAGTTTAGCGACTATTTTTCCAGTCGTGGAAAAAAAATTCTGGAAAGATTAAGCTATTAAGCCAGTGGGATAAATGCTTATTTTAGCTACTGAAATACAATACTTAGAAGAATCCAATTTTTTTAAATGAGGATGTAAGGCACTGTTTATGCACAGAGAAATATTCGCATTTTTCCAAAATAGCAACTTCACAGTAGAAGGAAAAATGTTCTTTAAATTTACTGAAAGATTTTATTCCAAGTCATTTTGGAGCATTTCTATAGGTCTGTTTATCATAACATTGTCTCACAATGTAAAAAACAACAACCAGACTCACATTATGGCAAAAAGTGATAAAAACACAAAAGCAGGGATTCAGGATTTTTGAGTGGCGGCAACAATGTCTTCATGAAACACTATGTGTGTAAAATCAGTGTATACTAAGAGGCTTTCAATACATTTCTTATATGCATTTTGTCATGTGTGGAAGTCATGGAAAATGTTCTGAAAAAGTAATGGAGAATTTTCCTAAACCGAATGAGAACCCTGATTAGTTTGAGCTGTAGGAGTTATAAGTAATATACTGTAATAAAGCCAAGAGATAAACACACCAACAGTTACTATCTGTACATTTTACAGTCCTCTTCTCTCAATTATCAACATAATCTTTTTTACTTTCTCTCTCTCTCTCTCTCTCTCTCTCTCTCTCTTTTTTCCTCTGCAGGTTTTTGTGTGGGACAGTGAATGACTTTGTGGCCGAGGTTGGTAAAGCCTACGAGAGAGCCACTGAGAATAAGGAGGAGGCAGATGCAATGGCTAAAAAGGTACAATTGTTTAAACAGCGTGAGTGTCTGCATGGGTTGCTTAAAGAGGACTTGAGAGCGTGCATATGTATGTGTGTGTGGGTGTGTGTGTGTTTGTGTGCGGAGGTTGATTTTTGAGTAAGCTTATATAAGGGCTTGTGTAATAGGTATAGTGGGCATTAGTAGGCTGGAGCTCAGTAGGCTGTATGCTGCAGCCTACAAGATAAACTCAGCATGACTCTGTATTTCTCCGTAATTCCTGAGTTTTCTGCTGTGTAGTATTAAACCACAGGTCAAGTGTGTGTCTCTGTAATACTAGGTGTTTGGTTTGCACCACATGGTGGACAAAAAGTTCGGTACAATGAGAAAAAGCCAACATAATAACCCAATGGCAAAATACTGTTTTTTTCCCCCTGATTTTGAACAGACAGCGGTGCAAGTAACAGTTTGTTCCACCTAGTGGGGCATTGCGCCCCCTTGAGGTTGTCAGTAGAGCCTATAGTGTGTAAAAATTTGTATGTGTAATGTTTTTTTTTTCTGTCCAACAACACAAAAGCTGTTGCACTGCAAACAGAACAGTGAAAGATAAAGAATGAAGAAAGAAAAGAAAAAAACTGACTGTATGTGAAGCAGCCGCTCTACCCGAGACAGATAGACAGAGAGAAAGAGAGAGCAAGATAGAAGGAGGAGGAGGCAGTGGAGGGAGAGACAGCAAACTACAGTAACCATAGCCTTAATCCTAAATCTACTACAATGCCATGCCAGTCCAAACTTTGCTTGCTAACAGTTTACAGCTTAACATCCGGGTGAAACATCCCTGTTCAACACTCTATATACTTTTACTGTACGGTATATATGATATATGGATAAAAGTATTGAATACCTGTTCATATATTGCTTCTTCTAAAATCAAAAGTATTAAAAAAAGAGTCAATCCTGCTTTTGTTGGAGTAAGTGTCCCTACTGTCCAGGGAAGGCTTTCCTCTAGATCTTGGAGCATTGCTGTGAGAATTTGACTGCATTCAAACTAACTAAAAGTGTGAAAATGCCCTAAGTATAAATGAAACAGACTGAACCAAATTTGTTTCAATCGTTGCCTGTCAGGCGCAGTAGGGGGCGGTAGTAATGTCAGGATTACAGATATACCCCCATCTGAGGAGCAAAATGAGCTGTCAAAGCTGTGTGCCACTGCAGTTACATATATTCCAACAGATACCACAGACCGTTGGCAAAAATGGTTAAATCTTGTTTTATTTGGGATGACAAAGGGCAAATGTACTCCAGTACAGATAGGGATGAACTTTGTCCGGATGTTGGATGAACATCGTGATTCCACAGAACACAGTTCTGCTGCTCCACAGCTGTTACTGGGGGAAGTTATACTCCTCTAATCCACACCTGGCACAAGACATATTCCAATAGGTTCATGTTTTTCTGTTTCAGTGAGTCCTATTCTATTGGCAGGACTAGACAAGCTGTGTGTGTGTGTGTGTGTGTGTGTGTGTGTGTGTGTGTGTGCATTCGCGCATCTGTGTGTCAGCAATGGGTGCAGCTTAAAGTAGCTGAATGCATTCATTAGAGGGGGTGTCCACAAACTTGTGTGTAGGCATGCGGTTTGTTGTATACCATATACTCTATACCATAACACTAAATGTGGCCTCTGCACCTCTAGGCAATATGACAATATGCCATTGCTGTCGTGATAGATTACATCAGCATACACTTTTTACACTTTTCTGTACATAGTATGTAGTGGGTAATTAAAACCTCTATAACACTGAATAACACCAAGCAGCTGACGTCTGGAAATAACGACTGTATAGTAACAAGTAGCTTATTGGATGTCAGTCTGTTACAATGGTGCATTTTGTCCCTTCCAGCTTCATACATATCCTAACAACATAATGTGAATTCCATTCAAAATTAGAGCTTTGGGTTCGATTGGTGTCGCTGCATGCTTTTATGTTTAGTGAAATCCCAGCCCTATTCTTCTGTACATCTGCAGAGTCCTCTATTCTGTCTGCCCACAAGATTACAGTAGACATAGATCTACAGCTTCCTTTTTTCTTTTTTGCTTCCCAAATAGCAGCCAGTCAGAAGACTGAATACCACACCATTCAGCAGATCTAATCAAGACTTTGGGTCTTATGCATTTACAGATTTTTATTTTTTTTTTAATTAAAAAAATACATTTGTGTTTATCAGCTCTTGTAAAAGCTGAATCAGCTGGCACGGCTTACCTTATAACAGTGTGATACTTTACCATGTCACAGTTTCAGGCCCAGGCTTATAAAGGGTTAAGGCTTTTACAGTGAGGCATCTGTCATGCAGCCTTTATGGTCAAAATGTCTTCTGTTACCTTCCACACTGACCCTGTAAACAGCTCCTCTAATTCCTGAGAGTGGCTATTCAGGCTGGTACTTGAATCCAAAGCTGAAGTTGACATGGTAACCTTTTTCTCTAGCGTATTGTGGTGTGTAGAAAAGAAACATGAGGGCTACCTCATTCACTAACAGAAATAGCCTTTTAAGTGTGCGTCAGAGAAGCAAATTCTTTGTGAAAATGTTCTGGTACTGCTTGAACCCCGCACTTATCCACCGCACCTTCATTGTAATGAGGTTTGCGAAGTTTGACTGGACAAAAGGCTCCTGCAGAAATACCCAGTAGTGCCACATTTAACAAATAAATGTTTTCCTTTTTAAGAGTTTCCTAGTTAAGAAGAGGAACCGGCTGAAATGTCTCAATGCTTGTTAAAATATAATGAACAAGAAAAACAAGATAATTACAAAGTGGGCAGACAGTTACTAGGCAGTTTATTCAGTTACTGTACATTAACTGGGGTTGATTTCAGGCTTTCTATCAGAGATACATTGATAGAACTGGGAAGTTTGGAACAATGCCAATATCCAGTATTTTTTTATGTACATTTGAGGATGCACGTGAGGCTTGAGATCGGAAGGTCTCTAGGTCAAATCTCTGGACTGTCAGGAAGTAGGGGGGTGTGTGTGTGGGTTGGGGGGGGGCAGTAAAAGTGTTGTACTTTTTTCTCCAAACATTGACAGCTGAGGTGCTTATAAGTAAGACACCTAACTCCCAGCCGATCCCCCTGGCTCTGAGGTGGTTGTAAGTGCAGCAGTATAAATAAAGGGCCAATATTTTAGCTCAGTAGCTAAACAGCAGCCTGCTCCTCTTCTTCAAATACAGAAACATTATCAATTAAATGTAAATTTCTTTCTGGGTATTAATAATATTTAAGAATTTATCTGTGATACCGATATTACTCCATATATGATAGAGTAGTATCATGCCTCCCTCTCTGAGACCTGCAGTTGTTCAGTGTTCTAGAGGTTCTGACCATGCCCCTCAAACACATGCTGAGAAGTGTATTGTAGCATAATTCATCACAATTATGGCAAAATATAGTATCATCATATTGTCCTCCCGTACCCACTACACACCCTTATTCTCACCCATGTTGCCCTTTGCAGTGTGCAATGCTGAATGAAAAGCTGGACTCTCTGGTGCGGGCGCTGAGCGAAGAAGCCGATGCTCAGCTGGTGCCCGCCGGTTCCCAGTCACCTGAGCAGGAGGGTGAGGAGAGTGGCTCTGACGCTCCAGGGGTCCCCAGACCTTTCAGATCCAGGGAGCAGCTGATGCTGAGAGCAAACAGCCTGAAGAAAGCCCTCCGGCAGATCATAGAGCAAGCAGAGAAAGGTCAGAGAAAACACCGTTCCCACTTAAAACAAGCCCGAATTATTTATGCATGACTAGCCTATTGATTGGGGTTATGAAGTTGAGCAATTAATATTATGCATTCAGCCTTGCATTCTGATGTGATATATACAGTAATGTGTGATATATACAGTAATGTTACACATATGAACACTATGTTCATTCCTGATGGGCAAACGCCTGGGCTGTTAATCGGGGTCATTTTAATTTACCCTATCACTGCTGCCTCTTTAGTGGTGGATGAGCAGAACAGGCACACACAGGTCCAGAGGATGTCTTCCTCCTCATCAATCAAAAGAGGCAGCAGTGAGGACCTCAAGGAGGCGGAGCCACGTAAGTGACAGACCATACTTTGAATGTTCTTACTGATGTATTACCGACTATGAACATGCTTACTGATGTATAACCCAGAATGAACATGCTTACTGATGTATAACCCACTATGAACATGCTTACTGCTGTATTACCCAGAATGAACATGCTTAGAGATGTATAACCCACTAGGAACATGCATACTGATGTATAACCCACTATGAACATGCTTACTGATATATAACCCACTATGAACATAGTTACTGATATTTAACCCACTATGAACATGCTTATTGATATATAACCCACTATGAACATGCTTACTGATGTATAACTCACTATGGACATGCTTACTGATATTTAACCCACTATGAACATGCTTATTGATATATAACCCACTATGAACATGCTTACTGATGTATAACTCACTATGGACATGCTTACTGATATATAACCCACTATGAACATGCTTACTGATGTATTAACCACTATGAACATGCTTACTGACGCATTACCCACTATAAACATGCTAACTGATGTATAACCCACTATGGACATGCTTACTGAGATTTCACCCACTATGAACATGCTTACTGATGTATAACCCACTATGAACATCCCTATGAACATGCTTACTGACATATAACCCACTACAAACATACTTAATGATGTAACTCACTATGTACATGTTTACTAGTTGAAAGTTTCTACTGATCTGTTTCACATTAAATGTTCCCACCTTAGCCGTGTTTCAAAGTGAAGTGTTAGTGAAAGTGAAGTGTGTATAACCCACTATGAACATGCTTACTGAGATTTCACCCACTATGAACATGCTTACTGATGTATAACCCACTATGAACATGCTTACTGATATATAACCCACTATAAACATGCTTACTGATGTATTACCCACTATGAACATGCTTACTGATGTATAACTCACTATGGACATGCTTACTGATATTTAACCCACTATGAACATGCTTACTGATGTATTAACCACTATGAACATGCTTACTGACGCATTACCCACTATGAACATGCTAACTGATGTATTACCCACTATGGACATGCTCACTGATATATAACCCACTATGAACATGCTTACTGATATATAACCCACTATGAACATGCTTACTGATGTATTACCCACTATGAACATGCTTACTGATGTATAACCCACTATGAACATGCTTACTGATATATAACCCACTATAAACATGCTTACTGATGTATTACCCACTATGAACATGCTTACTGATGTATAACTCACTATGGACATGCTTACTGATATTTAACCCACTATGAACATGCTTACTGATGTATTAACCACTATGAACATGCTTACTGACGCATTACCCACTATGAACATGCTAACTGATGTATTACCCACTATGGACATGCTCACTGATATATAACCCACTATGAACATGCTTACTGATATAAAACCCACTATGAACATGCTTACTGATGTATAACCCACTATGAACATCCCTATGAACATGCTTACTGACATATAACCCACTACAAACATACTTAATGATGTAACTCACTATGTACATGTTTACTAGTTGAAAGTTTCTACTGATCTGTTTCACATTAAATGTTCCCACCTTAGCCGTGTTTCAAAGTGAAGTGTTAGTGAAAGTGAAGTGTGTATAACCCACTATGAACATGCTTACTGAGATTTCACCCACTATGAACATGCTTACTGATGTATAACCCACTATGAACATGCTTACTGATATATAACCCACTATAAACATGCTTACTGATGTATTACCCACTATGAACATGCTTACTGATGTATAACTCACTATGGACATGCTTACTGATATTTAACCCACTATGAACATGCTTACTGATGTATTAACCACTATGAACATGCTTACTGACGCATTACCCACTATGAACATGCTAACTGATGTATTACCCACTATGGACATGCTCACTGATATATAACCCACTATGAACATGCTTACTGATATATAACCCACTATGAACATGCTTACTGATGTATTACCCACTATGAACATGCTTACTGATGTATAACCCACTATGAACATGCTTACTGATGTATAACCCACTATGAACATGCTTACTGATGTATAACCCACTATGAACATGCTTACTGACGCATTACCCACTATGAACATGCTTACTGATGTATAACCCACTATGAACATGCTTACTGATATATAACCCACTATGAACATAGTTACTGATATTTAACCCACTATGGACATGCTTATTGATATATAACCCACTATGAACATGCTTACTGATGTATAACTCACTATGGACATGCTTATTGATATTTAACCCACTATGAACATGCTTATTGATATATAACCCACTATGAACATGCTTACTGATGTATAACTCACTATGGACATGCTTACTGATATATAACCCACTATGAACATGCTTACTGATGTATTAACCACTATGAACATGCTTACTGACGCATTACCCACTATGAACATGCTAACTGATGTATTACCCACTATGGACATGCTTACTGAGATTTCACCCACTATGGACATGCTCACTGATATATAACCCACTATGAACATGCTTACTGATATATAACCCACTATGAACATCCCTATGAACATGCTTACTGATATATAACCCACTATGAACATCCCTATGAACATGCTTACTGATGTATAACCCACTATGAACATCCCTATGAACATGCTTACTGACATATAACCCACTACAAACATACTTAATGATGTAACTCACTATGTACATGTTTACTAGTTGAAAGTTTCTACTGATCTGTTTCACATTAAATGTTCCCACCTTAGCCGTGTTTCAAAGTGAAGTGTTGCAGACTGTTAAGTTTTTGTCAGACCCTTTGAAAGCACGCTTTGTTTTTGAGGAATTGAAGGACTCGAAAGAACCGGTGTGTCGTTTGAGACCTTCAGTCAACTATAATCCTTCATGCATCACACAGAATCTAATTGAAGAAAGGCAGAAACAGCTGCGAGTTGTCAAAGATGCCATAGAGCTTATAATGAAGTGTTCTGAAATGTCAGTTTTAATGTGATGTTTTTGTGAATGTAAGATTTAAACATGTCACATTGCTTACATCTTATTAAGCCAATCTCGAATGTGCGTGACAGAGCACTGAAGACGAGCCTTCAGATACCAGTGCTAGCAAGGTCTCTTTTTTTCCCTTGGCTGCAGCCTTCACTTTGAGACATGAATATCATAAAGGTTAACATTAGTCAATAAACAAAGGTTCTCCTAAACAGAGGCAAACTTCTGGTCTAGATGTAGAGACCGCTGATGCTCAGATAGGTGTTCATGTGAGTTAAGCTAGACTCAAAATGAAAGACAGTAGTGGGTCTGATGCTGTCTGGCTTATTCACACAAGACATTATCTGTTCTTTTTCAGGTCCAAGTACCCTCAGCCCTACCTCCACTGCCCCCATAGTGCTTGAGAAACCAGATAGCTGCAACAGCACCATTCATTTTACTGAAGAGTCTGTGTAAGTGCAATTACACAAACACACACACAGATATGCACAGATTTAACAGATATAAACACACACAGTTGTCCTGTTTGAGAGATAAGCGGTCTTACAGATGTTCCAGTGGATAAGAAGAGATGAAACATGATGTTCTGTTGCACTATTATGACCCACACCACTACAGCAGTGCGTAACTGCAGCATAAAGCCTTATACTGCACATACTTGCAGAGACACTCCACTCAGATTCACATACACATGGGTACCACAGATATTGTTGCATTGCCAGAGGCTGGGGTAACACAATCATACATAATCATGTAAAAAATTATGGTTTATGGATGTTTATATATTGTTGCTGTCATCCTAAAAACCTTAACTTTCCATTTTGTCACTTTTTCCACATTTACTTTGACATCTTATATATCATAAACCAAGTTAGTGCTTCAGCTCTTTTGCAAACGTAGCCTCTTGGTCTCATTAATACAGCTTGTGGACTATCATTACAGTAGAGGCTCTCGAAGAGAACTGGAGCTGCACCTAGTTTTTGCCTTAGCTGCTCGACCTCCCAAATGCTCTGTCCAGCATAGTCTACTGAAGGTGCTAATGGTATCGCTTTAACAGCCATTTAAAGGTTATATTTGAAAAAAAGATCTACAGTGATGGAGTGTGTGATCAGCTGGGCTTCAGTCCTGCACTACTACAGATGGTTTAAAGGGTCCTAATATTAGGGAAAACGTGTGGATGGCGTTAAACTAATTAGTGGTATTAATAATTTCATTATTCATCAATCATTTTCACACATGTGACTGTGCCAGCGTACCGTTCTTCTCATGTATATACACTGAAGGCATATGCATGTGTATATCTATCTATCAATATATATATATATATACATTCATGTACAGTACTGTGCAGAGGTTTTATGCACATAGGCATATTATTATTTTATTTATCATCTTGGCAATAAGAGTGCCTTTACTTCTGTTTTTACTTGTACAGCAGGTAAACATAAATACAGTAAAAAGTAATAAGAGTTTCTCATTCTGAAGAAAGTAGTTGAGATCTTGTGAGCTAGTCTGGGGGACAAGGCTTGGATGACTCCAGCCAGAGCATGGATGTGTTCAATTCTTTCACCAGCTCTCCTGATTTAACATCATTAAGCACTGATTTACCAAAGCAGGTGTTGGATGATTTGAAGTAGTGTTGTAATAGTAAATAAGTAGTAAATAAACACTTCCTGCACAGATAAGGAACTTCTGAATTTTCATTTTCACAGGTGCCTAAAACATTTGCACAGTTCTGTATATGACAATGTTTCCACAGCTTCTCTCACTTCTTTTTCCCTCTTTCCCACCACACACAGGCAATGCACAGAGAAGTGTGTGATGAATAACTACTTTGGGATAGGCCTGGATGCCAAAATCTCCCTGGAGTTCAACAACAAGAGGGATGAGCACCCTAAGAAGTGCAGGTGCAGTATGATAAAGTTCTGCTAACTCAGCTGCACTCATGCAGTTTTACATAGCTATGTGATTTTACATAGCTTGTGGGGGTGCGCTGTGTTCTGTGTTATGCCGAAGTCGTGGTGTCGGGTGCTGATCAGCAAGGTCCACACAGGGTGAGGGTATCGAGAATGAGAAGGAGAAATGACTGGGCAGATGACTGGTAATTTGATATATTTGAGTGTATGACAAGTGAATTGTGAGTGAGTAAACTGGTGTGAATTGAGGTGTTCTGATATTGCGATTTTGGTGTCTCATCGCCGTCTACAGCAGCCGCACGAAAAACATGATGTGGTACGGTGTACTGGGGACTAAAGAGCTGGTGCAGAAAACATACAAGAACCTGGAGCAGAGAGTGCAACTGGAGGTGTGTTTTTGAGAGAGAGGGAGAGAGAGTACACTAGGAGAAAGGCACTGATATATAATTTACTCCACTTATTATTTTCAGATTAGACATGATAATGTGTTTGTTTTTGTTTGTTTTATTTTATCTTTGTTTGGGAGATTCTTCATTCTTCTCTTTTTACTTGCTCTCTCTCTCTCAGTGTGATGGAGTGCCCATGTCATTGCCCAGTCTTCAGGGTCTGGCTGTGTTGAACATCCCCAGCTATGCAGGCGGCATCAACTTCTGGGGAGGAACCAAGGAGGATAATGTGAGTGTTTTGCACAACAACACAGCCCTCCCCCACTTCCCCAGACTGCCCCCACCAATACACACATGCAGATATACACACTCCTTCCATCTCCCAGCTCTAGTCTCATAAGTAGGTTATGCAACATCATGGATGCAGTCATCATTTTTCTTAATTTTGTTCAAAATGTCATGAGAATATTGAGTCGTGAATCCAGTATCATGAAGCAGTCTGAATTGTAGGCTGAGTGTATTGTTACTATGATTACTGCCCAGTGCTCAGTGTAAAGTCTGTGTGGGCTGTGTGGAGCGGCAGCTCAGCTGGGAAATGGTGGGCTGACTTTTTGAATAGGAAAAATTGTATTTCCATCAGTAAATACTCTATATATCCAAATGTTTGTGGGCACCACGTCTAATGAATGCATTCAGCTACTCCTATTGCTGACACAGATGTGCAAATGCACAAACACAGCTGCTTTTATCCCTGTAGAGAAGTATTGCCATAGAATAGGACTTTCAGGAGCAGATCAACATGAACCTATTGGCACCATGCCTAATGCCAGGGTGGGCTAGTGGGGAATAAAGCCCTCCAGCATTGAGCTGTGGAGCAGTGGAACTGTGCTCTCTGGAATGATGGTTGGTGCTCCATCCAGTACTTTTGGAGTGATCATATCCTCACAGGAATGCTCCAAAAAATACAAGTAGATGGCCTTCCCTAGGCAGTAGAGACAGTTACTCCAACAAAAGCAGAATAAACTCTTTTTTTAATGCCCTTGATTTCAGAAGAAACAATGAATGAGCAGGTGTCCCAATACTTTTGTCCATATACATAAGCAAGAAACGTATGTAGCTGTGATGATTAGAACACATCTTTAGGATGACTGGAATGCTGACCTTTACCCTGTCTGTGCTGTACAACTGCTCTGAGCTGTTGGTCTCTGTGGATATGTCAGAAGTTATGCACAAGGAAAGATTTTGGAAAGTGCATACGAGCAGAATGCAGTTGAGCGATATGATGAAGCTGTACTGCACTTTACTGTAAGTGACAGTGTAGACACATAGATGACATCCAGATAACAAACCTTTACATAACTCCTAACTGCTAGATTCAGGCGAAAGGCATAGATAAGGCCCATTCTCTTCCTCCTGCAGCTACAAATAGAAAGTCATTTGTCAGCTTATAGGAAGAGGGCAGAGTGGTATTTACAGCCAGGAAATATTTCTTTGAATGACTGACATTTTCTTGTGAGCTGTGCTGAAAGACAAATTGAAAGGCAATATGTGGTAGTGATGTAGAGAATTACACCAACAGGGCTTATTAAAGTGTGGGGTCAACTCATAACTGCGCTCCTGTGACTACTGCATTCCTCTTCATCTTACTTTTCTCTATCGCTTGTATGTGATTATTTAGCCATTATTGATGTTTCTTTTTAGGTAGTGTTGCATTTTATCTGTGCCGTATTTGAGCATATCTAACAACTCATCTCTTTAATAATACTGTGAGTCACCAAGTGCAGTCGTGGTCAGAAAGACATTGATGTCATGGCAATATATGGATGTCTTTAAATTGGTCTTTATCTGGGCAGAAGGAGTGTACCAAAATCATCTGGACTATGTCCCTTAGCAAGTTGCACATTGCCCAGACGCATTTGGTAGCCATCAGCAAGCTTCTGGCAGAATTCTAATTGGAAAGTTAAATTCAGTTTTGGTTTCTTAAATTTTGTTTTGTTTTTTTGTCATGGACATGACTTCTAAGCACAGTCCACAAATTTGAGATGAGGACTTTAGGAAGGCCATTCCAAAAGCTCAGTGTTGGCCTGTTTTATCCCGGATGAGCCCCCAACTTATGGTCAGATATGCCTAGGGGTTTTTGCAACAGTCATAAGGAAAACAAAAGAGACCAGGTCAGTGATTGAACAGACCAAGGCTTTGGCTTTGATCTATGCTTGGGGTCATGGTCCTGTTGGATCAACCAGTTGTGGCATGTAAATAATTACAGGCCTGTGCTTTGGTGGTTCTTGGGATGTTCCTGGCCATCCATACCAGTTTTTTTTCTCAGCTGTGGGTGACAAAGGCAGGATGTTCCCCTCTTACATTATCTGTTGTTTTCCTCCTCTGTGTTGGTGCAGAATTTTGGCGCTCCATCGTTTGATGATAAGAAGCTAGAGGTGGTGGCGGTGTTTGGGAGCATGCAGATGGCCATGTCTCGCGTCATTAACATACAGCATCACCGCATTGCCCAGGTTTGAACATATACACTCCCACACACACACATCCACATTCACTCATTCTCTCTTAAAGTGTCTCCTCTACACTACACTGTATGAACACACAGTCAGGCACTAAGCTGTGTATATGTCTGTGTTTGCAGTGTCGGCAGGTGAAGATTACCATTAAGGGTGATGAGGGAGTTCCTGTGCAGGTAGACGGAGAAGCCTGGATCCAGCCACCTGGCATCGTCCAGATCATCCACAAAAACCGCGCCCAGATGCTCACCAGAGACCGGGTCAGTTACTGTGTGTGTTTGATTGTATTTTCAATTTAGAATTTAGTGCTGGATGGATATCTGAGGAATTTATCTCCTGCTGTACAGTCATGCTGTAGGGTTCCCAAGTGTCCACAGTTGAATTCCTCACTCCTAAAACTACAGATTAGTTACTAATAGTAATATAATAATAAAATATCAACTGCTTATATTATTATAATAGTATTAGTATTTACTTAATAATAAATAAAAATACTTAATAAAAATAATAATATATTTTGAGATTCGATCTGAATAATATAGTTTATAGTTATTCAGTCGTACTTATTCAGAAATGCATTCCCTGTCAGAGGTGGAGGTGCACTAACTGAACTGTAAGAAAATGTTCTAGGCTGCAGTGTGCTCAGTGTGTGTGTGTGTGTGTATGCGCTGTAGGCGTTTGAGAGCACGCTGAAGTCGTGGGAGGATAAGAGGAAGTATGACAGCTGCCGCTCCACCCGGCCACGCCTCAACTCCCAGCAGTCCATGGAGTACCTGACCGAGGAGGAGTGTGCTCAGGTCCAACAACTCGGCCTGGTGGCTGATTCACTTATTAACAGGTACAGCTGAGTGCGTGAGTGTGTATGTGTGCGCATGCAGCTCTACTGTGGTGTGCATATGGAATATGTATAATAATAGATCAGTGTTTTTATATAAGGCACGACAGCGTAGGACAGATTAAACTGGTTTGAACACTTATTTCAAATTTAGTTGGTTTGTGAAGACTTATTAAATTAATTAAACACTTTCCCTTTAAAACAGTTTGGAATCGTGTAATTTAAAATCACGTCATATTAAAAATGACATATTCCGTATTATTATTCTGTCACATAATTTAAATGGTTAAAAAAGGTTTCTAACTGCTTTTATTTTTGTTTTTGGGTAAAACAAGTTAGTCTCTATCAGAACTGATCAGAACTATAAATAATACTAGACCCCCATGAGATGAGCTTTGGAGGTGCTTTAGTGATGTAAAAGCACTGCTTGTTGTATTTATTCTATGTTTGTGTGTTACGGAGCAAATAAACACTCACTGAACAGAGCAGCGGTTTTTATTCTAATTCTCACAGATGCCTGTAACTTCTGCACAGTACTGTATATTTTAATATGACAAGTGATTTCAAACTCGGTAGTGAACGTAACTCTTGTGTGCCAAGAGCCTTTCTATGGAGATGCCATGGAGAAGAGATTTACTGAATAATCTATATATGTGTGTGTGTGTGTGTGTGTGTGTAGGATACGAGAGGTTGCTAAGACTCATAAAGTGGTGGAGCAGGAGTTGGCTCATGCTGTGAATGCCAGCGCTGCTGTTCTATCTGAGGCTTTTCCCTCCAAACCCTCCAGCCCAGAGGTACACACCCAGCTCTCACAAATCATATAACCGTTTAAATGCTGAGAACGTGTTCATGCATACTCTGTGTGTATTTTGTGTGTGTGTGTGTGTGTGTGTGTGTGTGTGTGTGTGTGTGTGTGTGAAACCACTCGTACTGTTGCTAAGGAGGTTATCCATTTCTGTAGCTTCAGATTGTGTAGTGAAGTTTTAATGAGAATTTTCTGACTCACTGACACTGACTGTGTTGTGTGTGTGTGTGTGTGTGAATGTTGGTGTTCTGTGAATAACCTCACACCCACACACTCACACATGCAGCATGTTTGCAGTAAAAAAAATGCTCCTGGTTGACTTCTTACACTGGAGAAACATCCTAGAACATGTGTTTATGGAAGTGTGAAGTAGCAAATGGATGCCTGTGCTGACCTTGCTTTCAAATCTCAAGGCAGACCAAAAATGACTGTAGGTTGATAATTGCAGTAGATATTTGTATTGAATATTATTTTATTTATTTATATTTTATTTTTAGTTGTTAATCGTTTATAATTGATTCCAAAATACTTGAAATATTTAATAAGACATACCCCCTTGTCTAGTTTATAGTAGGGATGTGCTGTTATGCAAATTCTGGGCTTGTATCTGTCATTTTCAATTTCTTAAAATATCAAATGTAGCTGAATTCTAAACAAAATGTATAAAACTATTAGACCGACTCTAAACCCAACCCTAATGCTGACTTTAACCCTAGCTTAGAGAGGAACTGAGGAGTTTTCACAATTTCAACTGGTAACAAGTTCTGTAATTCATCTAAAGAGCCCCTCAAATAAAGTGTGATCAATTATCGTTGTAAAATTGTTGCCAGCAGCTCAGTGTGTGTGTATGATGTTCACCAGCCTAAGTGTATGTTTTTTCACAGTGCCTGAGTCGCAGCACGGCAGTGGAGATTGTAAACAGCAGTAAAGTGCTGCAGCTGGAGACCAGGATGCTTTTAGAAGGAAGGCTACTGGTGAGAAGCTTTTATCACTTCTTCCTCATCTTGTCAAAACACACACATTCATACACACTCGAATGAAAGCATACGGCAGCCGTTTTTCTGCCAGATGAATTAATTTCTCTCTGCCCCCGAGTGCCAGAACTGTTGTAAGGCTCACATCTCACTGGAATGTTTGTGTTTGCTGTTTGTCGGTTGTTTACTGTTTACTGTCCTCACTCACTGCACTGCAGGAACGCCGCCATGTTTAAGAGTATGAATAATGCTGTTTCAGATTAAGATGGAAAACATTCTCTCTCTGTGTGTGTGTGTGTGTGTGTGTGTGTTCTGCAGCAGTTGGAGGCACCTCAGGAGGAAGAGCTGCTCTCCACCCTGAACTCTCTTAGTGCTGAATTAATCAAGCTGGAGGACATCCACTGGATCTGTCCCAGCATGCACTGCTCAGAGGAGGTCTGGCTGCTCATTAGCATAACTAAATAATGAATAATATTTCAAACACATTACAAGACTGTTCAGCCTGTGTCTCTACAGTGGTGTTTAGCTTGTGCTGACTTTTTTTTTTTTTTTGCACGAAAATTCAACTGAATGTAGTCTTTGAACCAAACCATATTTTTATATTTTTTCCCAAAATACTTAATTTGACTTCAACAAGAGTATCCCATTGTTTTTTATACTTGAATGAATATCAAATCAGGGCTTTCTGTTCATTTGTTAAAACGTATCATGTGTCTAAAAGACACTTAAAAGTCAACTTGAAATAGACTATTGATTTTTTTTACCGTATTAGTTCAAGTGCGTGACCATTGAAACAATATTCATTACATATCTTTTAGACAGAATTGCTGTTTTTTCCTGTTTTACTCAGAAATGTCACAATGTGAAAGACAACTGCATTAAGATTGTAGATTCACGCTGAAATTCACATAACAGACATAGCTTTTTAACCATATTTATTACACTTTCTTCAGATTTGTGTTCAGAGAACACACACTATACGTCCAAATGTTTGTAGACTCCCTCTTCATGAATGGAATGATGGTGCTCCATCCAGTACTTTTGGGATGAGTTGGGGAGTTGATCATCCAACATCTTGACCTCACTAAAGCTCCTGGTGCTGAATGCAATCAAATCTTCACAGCCGTGCTCCTTTCCCTGGACAGTAGAAAAGCAGATACACTCTTTTTATTGGACTTGATTTTTGAAGGAATAATTAATTAGCAGGTGTCCCAGTACTTTTGTCTATATGGTGTATAAACCGAAAGTAGTTGAGCATTTCATATGTGGGTATTAATGACTTAAACAGTTCAAACATTTGAACCTTTTTAGAAGTGTATCATCACTGTCAAACAAAAACCCTGTATCTCCATTTTTGCTTTTTTCACTTTTTGACCTAATCTGAATCTGGCAGTTGTTCTGAATGTTATGTCATTATTTTATGATGAATGGGCCAATAGAAATGCTCCAAAATGACTTGGATCTTTCTACACTGACTTCCATTAAAAGTTAATAAGTGCCATATTTGAGATACAAGTTTTTTTTGCATGACAGTGACGATATACATGGTAATTGTGGAGTGTTTCTATTGGACCTTTTATATTAAAATTTGGACACAATGTAAGGAACTGTTGCCAGATCTTAATCTCAAAATCTCTTAATCATGGCAAAAAAGGGAAACATTTGAATAACATTTTGCACTACAGTAGTGATGTAATACAGTAACTCACCACTCAACCTGTGTGCTGTGTGCAGGACTCGTCCCGGGCCAGTGCTAAGAGCAGCATGAAGCTGAAGATCATGCCCAAAGTGAAGAAGGAGAGAGAGAAGCTCCACAAGCAGCGCTCCAACAGCTCTCTCTCAGGTCAGTTAAACAGGAAACACTTGCTTGAGTTGCTTATCCTGCGATCTCGTGGAACATATGTCATCTTTGTTCATTGCTGTGTGTCTTTCATGTGTTTAGTGTCTTCGAGTAAGAATGCTGATGCAGGTGCCATTTGCCCATATGAGTGTGTTTATTTACATAAAGTAAAAAAATATATACACACTTTTTCCCTTTGTCTTAAATGTAATCGATGAGCCAATAATGACATGTTTGGTGTCCAAATCTGTGTCTTAAGATTTACACTAAAACTCCACTAGATAATGAAAGTGCATGTAGTTAACTGTGGAAGCTTATGACCCATCTAATAGTGGCTCACTAGAGTACAAACTGCCTGACCTTTCATACTTCTCATAAGCTGTCAGCTACCTTTATTCCTTTTATAACATTTATTGCATAGATAATGCTTTCTATAAAACCACATATTCATAATGCATTACTGATGCATATGATCTACACATTATGTCCAAATGTTTGTGGACACCCTTTCCAATAAATGCATTCAGCTGCTTTAAATTGCACCCACTGCTGACACAGATGTGCAAATGCACACACACAGCTTGTCTAGTGCCTGTAGAAAAGTACTGGCGATATAAAAGGACTCTCTGGAGACTAATAAACATGAATTTATTGGGAACATGCCTAATGCCAGACGTGGGCTAGAGAGGTTAAAGCCCCCCAGCATTGAGCTTCGGAGCTGTGGAACTGTGTTCGCAATAGTGTACATAATACCTTATAACACCTGACAAAAGACTGCATAAATGCTCATAAGGAGCATACAACTTCATAAAGTCAGGTTCCATTCAGCATTATATCTTAGGAATATGTTCTGCGTATTAGAACATTACAGCAAGATTTCCTTGCTGTATACTCGCGTTATCCGGCAATGAGAAACAGCTCAGAAATAACTCAATACTCAGGCTTTGGTCAGGCTTTATAATGGAAGCATTATAAAATAACTCAAGACAGTTTGATGTATGTGATGTTTGAGGCGTGCAGTTTTTGCAGTGGTGTCCCAGATGACCCAGACCCAAACTCTCTCCTCTCCCCTCCCTTCTGCAACTTTCTCACTATTTTACGCACATATCTAAATAACATAGTAGAAAAGCTCCAGTTATTTCTTCAGTTCATTTTATTGTTATTTACTATTAGTTTTATTTATTTTTATTCTATTTTCATTTCTATGTTATTACTCATTAGATATTTTGTTCTATTAGTATTTTTCTGTTTCACTTTCCAATTTTAGTATAATTTTCTATTATCCATTTATTTCATTTTGATCTTTTTTTGCATTTGTTTTAACCCATTTAAAATGTTAGTTATATTTTGACAGTCTGATTTGTTTGAAAAGATTCAAGATTTAAGAGTTTATTGTCAAGTGCACAGCAGAAACAAGCAGTTACACTGTACAATGAAATTCTTACTTTGCAGTTCTCCCATTTACTGACAGTCTTATAAATATCAATTTCAAAAGAAAGAAACAGATTAAATATAATAAAAATATAAAAAATATTTATATTTATTGAAATAATAAATAAAAAAGTTACTCCATTACAAGAAAAAAAAACAAAGCAGACACCAAACATGTCTTGGCTGACTGACTACAGTTGGGTTAAGGTGGTAACTGTGTAAATTTGATTTTGGCTGAACTCTTGATTTAAGCTAAGAGGGCCACAAGTCGATGGTTGATCAGCAGTCTTACTTTTCTACCCTTTCCTACAGTCCTCATGTTTGCTATGTGGCTTGATATGGCTTCTGTAACATTCTGTGGTATATTTGTTCATCACACTGGCATTGAATGGAGTGAAGGTAGTTCGTAGCTGCAATCTGGAAAAACAATGAAGCTATAACGTTCAAAACCCCTAAACAAAAAATTATACACAAACTTTACTCTACATAATGCCAGTCAGTCTTTGTGTAAGCTTGTGTGCTATTGGGTGTGTTTTATGTTTCTGTTGTCTACATATGTGTGTATGTGTGTGTCTTCTCGGGGGCTAGTGGAGAGATGGGGTGCGGAGGAGGTGGGCACATGGCTGGATTCGTTGGGGTTAGGGGAGTACAGGGAGAGGTTTGTGGCCCGAGACATCCAGGGCTGGCAGCTGACTCAGCTCCAGAGACACGATCTGAAGGTACAGCAGGACGGTGGCCAGACCTTTTTCTCTTAGCTGTCCTGACTTCAGTATGAATTCAGAATTAGGAAAGTCTTGCAATCATCTGAAACTGGACGTTACGAGGCCTTACCACAAATCTGCATGATGTACACCATGTACATTTTAGCTGTATAATTAAAAAGTAATTAAATTAACTATTATAATCTGTCACACTATAAAAAAAAGTATTGGGACACCTGCATTCATTGTTTCATTGGGTGTTAAAAAAGGGTGGATCCTGCTTGTGTTAGAGTAACTGTCTCTACTGTCCAGGGAAGGCTTTCTGCTAGATTTTGGAGGAGCATTGCTGTGAGGATTTAATTGCATTCAGTGACAAGAGGTTTAGTAAGGTCAGGATGTTGGATGACCACCACCTCACCTCACCCCCAACTCATCCCAAAACCAAACCCATCCCTGGCATTAGGCATGGTGGAAATAGCTTCATGCTTATCTACTCCAAAGTCATATTCTATTGTCAGTATTTCTGCTTTCAGAGATTTCAGAAGAAACAATGAATGAGCAGGTGTCCCAAAATATTTGTCACAGTGTACATTAGTGTAAATTAGATTGTACACATAATTTCTTTATTATCTGGTGATTTATTTTAGATGCTCTGAGTGAGCTTTGAATAACAGATAAGTCTCTAACTTACAGCGGTGCTTATTATATTATATTACGTAAATCCTTGTTTGTTTGTTTGTTGGTCTCAGGATCTTGGGATATCAAAAGTGGGGCATGTGAAACGGATCCTGCAGGCAATTGAAGAGCTGGAGGGTCTCCTGTAGTGTCCCAGTCGGACACTCTTCGCCACAGGGAGCTGCCTTTCATAGAGGAAGAGATGTTTAGAGCTGAATATCACACGTACACATACACACACATAAAAACACACACACATACACATTCCTGCGTGTGGGAGCGCAGCTGCGAGAGGCATCACATTGCGATGCATCGACATTCTTGTCCTGTCCGCTGCCTGCTGGCAGTTTTGGCGATGCTGATTGACAGACATTGGGTGTAAACTACAGCTCCCACAATCCTTTTCTTTCTTCTTGCTTTCCTTTCTATTGGTTCCTATTACTGGTGTGAGTTCATGTGGTTCCCCTTTCATGCATGAGATGAATTTTACTACTTTTTTTTTCCTTTCTTTCTTTGAAACATTTTCTTCTTTTTACTTTTATTGACACGTTCGAAGCCATGAGACACAAACTGGAACTGGTTCGTCCTTTTAAAAAGAAAAAGGGAAAAAAAACTATTTTTTTGTTTGCTGGCATTCGAACAATGTGAAAGGAACAAATCCACTCTCTGTAAGTGTATGATCTACCACAGTGGACATTCTTCATGAGAAGTGCAAAAAAAGAAAAAAAAAAAAGCATCTTGAATGTATTGTGGACCTGTATTACCTGTCAGAATCGGCAGAGCTGCACAGTAGCTACTCCTGTCTGTATCTATTCAAAGACAGTTGATGTTTCTCTGCATGCCTTTCGAGCCCACGATCCTTGAGCAGAAAAAAACAAAAGCCGCAAGACTCTCTCTCTCTCTTTTTTCATTTTTGGTTTGATTTTTACTTTTCTCTTCAATCGTCTGCAAAGTTGTGCTGTTGTACCACTCGTGTGCCAGGTGAGCTGTTGTTCTAGAAGCTTTCAGTGACGTAAACTTGTGCCAAGTTTCCTCGACACGTTTTGTCGTTCTCCGAGGACTCTCCTGGGAGGCTAATCACGCAGTGTCGTACATTTCAAGACGTGTTTAATCTTATTGCCTTGCACTTTAAAGAGGAGTAACAGTCTTTCGGAAGAAAACTTGAAAGTCGTGTATTGTAAATTTTTATCATATTAGTAAAAGTGTATCCCTATTTATGGCAAATCTATTGAGAACTGTGTGGTACAGGATTAATATATTGTCAGATTTCAATGAATATTATACCCATGTCTCTATTTACAGGGTTGGATCTCGTAATCTTGTATAAGGTTTGAATAGTTCCATATAATAACATTATATGATCTGTGTGGAAATTAATCACGTTCTCTTAGAAAATGAGGAGGACTTTTATTTTGAATGCCTGCTGTATGGCTTGCAATCAGCCTTTGTCGACAAACAGGGCCCCTAAAGGCGAAAAAGTAATAGTTAGAGACATAAACTGTTCCTTAGATTAATAAATTGTTTCCTTAATTTAACAATAAATTCCATCACAATAATAAATTGTTTCCTCAATTTAACAGTTAATTCCCTCAGTTTAACAAACATTTCCTTTAGTTTAGCAATCCGTTCCCTCACTTTAATAAATCGTTCCATCAGTTTAATAAATCGTTCCCTCAGTTGAACAATCTGTTTCCCCAGTTTCATAAATTGTTCCCTAGTTTAATAAATTGTTCCTAACAATCTGTTACTTCAGTTAAACAATCCATTCCTTTTAATTAATTTAATTTTAATAAATTGTTCCCTCACTCCTAACAATGCATTCCTTTAGTTTAATAAATGGTTTCCTCAGTTTAAAGGTGCCGCTTTAGTTAAAAATGAAGAAACAGTTTATGAACTTGAGGGAATGTTTTAGGTCTTCAAATATAATTTTTCTATTTTGATTCTTTAGGGGCTCTGTATGAATACAGCGGTACAGTGCAGGTTCTGACCCAGAATAGAAAAAAACAGGAAGCAGAAATGCCACGTTCTTTCATTGATAGTCATGAGCCAAAGTGTTACAGTATTTCTAAAACAAAGGAGGAAAAAAACATCATAAACATGCAAACATTTACTGGAGATTTAAGTGAAAAGGCTGGACTGTGGTATTTACATGTGCTTGTATGCAGATTCTTGCTGTTTGTTATACGGTTGTGATCAAAGTCTACTGTTGGGGTGGGGGGGATGGGGGGGATGGGGGGGGGCTGTTCCCTTTGTCTCCAAAAAGTGTCAAACTATTATTCTAGTGTTAGCAGAGGTACACGGAAAAAACGCAGTGGATCACTGACCCACAAAAAACACATTGATTTCTTATAAAAGGATCACCAAAAAGAGACTGTGCACCTTTTTGTTATCCATTATACAGCAATGGCAAGACTACTGCTTACTGTTTATTGTTTACTTTTACTGAAGGTTATTATTTAACTGTTTGAATTATTTAAAATTCTTATTTTTGTGCCATATGGGTTGCAGTCCAGCTTCTATGCCTCTAGGTCCGTCCTTTGGCTGCTAACACCTCTACTCCAGGATTGTTGCTGTTCATTTAAAGCGTAAATAAAGTGTGGCCATCGCTACTTGCCTTGTGTAGTTCTTCTTCATTCCTGAATTAAGCTCAAGTGATGCTTCTCCATGATCCTGTGCTCATTCAACAGACATTCAAATGTTTGAATTCTTGTTCCTTTATTTAGTTTGCATGTCATCACTTCTGAAAAATCAAGTTTAGCTGGTTTCAGGGGGTCTAAGCTGGGATCAGATGGTAAAAATGGCTGAAAACCTGGAATCTAGGTGAATACATGCTGGTATACCAGCTGGTCTTGAGGTCTTGACCAGCATAGCATACATTTAAGGTTGATGGACTAGCTGGTCTCGCAGAATGGTCAATCTGACCAATCAAGATTGACTAGTTTGATAAAGCTGGTCATACTGGTCAGTTACGTGTAGGGCATTTAGTTCTCTAAACTTACAAGGGTAATGGTATTACAGAGGTCGGCCCAATGACTCTTACTGGTGTAGCAGCATTGGTGCCACTCAGACCAGGAATCAAACCCCAGTCTCCCACATGGTGTGGCAGCTCATTAGCAGGTAGTGGGGTCATCCGTTGGGCCACACCAACTGGTCAGCTAGATTAACCAGCTTGAGGGACGTTCAGAACTGCTAAATCAAGACTTTAACTCTCAAACTTCTCTTTCAACACAATGATTTCCCCTCCTAAACATTACTTTGTGCAAAAAAAGTATTCCAAACCATTCTGAATCATCTCTGTTGGTACAATCATCACACAATATAAAACGGACAGCTGGTGTCTTCAGATGATAAAGAAAAAAAAATCAAACTAAACAAAGAAAAAAAAAAGATTCATGAGGTTTTGGAGTTTTAATGAGGGTGACCGTGGGGCTAATATGTAGTGTAAATGAGAAATGGCTATTTGGACAGTAACTGGCCTCTATTTCTCTGGCGGAACGTCCTTGGCCTCTTCAAGCTCGGGCATGCTGCTGTCCTCCTTTTCGACCTTCTTCTCACTCTGCTTTCCATCTTCCTTCTTTCCCTCTTCCTTCTTTCCCTCGTCATCTGTCTCGTCCCAGTCCGAGTCGCTGATGTCATCATCCGAGATGTACCAGTCCGGCTTGTCTTCTCCTTCCTCTGTGGTGACGTTGTCCACCACCTCTGGCTCAGGTTTGTGTTTGGGGTCCTCCAGCTTTCCCCAGGCTACGGGGTCCATCTTCTTCAGTGTCACCTCCACTTTAGAGGGCACCATGTTCACAACGCTTCTGTTTACATCAACTACCTGAAAGACATCCAACCCACCACAGTCAGTGGGACTGATAGACAGATATGGCTATATAACCCTCTAAATAATCAATGTGGCCTGTGCAAAAGTTTGAGCAACATCAATAGTCAAGACTTGGTAGATATTTAGCCCCCCTTCAGCAGAAATCACACTTTGCAAATCCTTTTATAGCAGTTAAAGTATTTCAGTATTTTTTTTTCTCCTCTAGTCCTGAGATGTTCTTGGGTTGTCTTGCTACAAAGCTTATTCCAGGTCTATCCTCATTTTTATGATGTTTAGGATCAAGGGACTGTGAGCGCTCTGCCAGAATCCTCAGTTTGCGTCTCTTCAAGTAGTAAATGGTGGGTTTTGAAGTATGTTTTACATCATTATACTGCTGAAGAAGTCATCCAGTTTCAGTCTGAGCAGATAGTTTGATATTTACATTCAGGATTTGCTGGTATTTTGTAAAAACCCACTCTTTCCTCCACTGCCACTGGCAACAGCACAACCCCAAAATACTACAGATCCACCCCCATGCTTCACAGTTGGCAAGGTGTTCTTTGTGTGGAACAGTTCCTTGCTCACTCAACCCTTTAACTCTGTACCTAGTATGAGTTAGTGTGGTAGGTATGCTATGTGTTTTATTTATTTATTTATTCGTTTAAATGATGGACATTCTGTCATTGTTTGATGGAGCTGAGCAGTGTGTTGAAGAATGAAAGAGTGACAACTCTTACCCCCCACATGTGGATGTCCTTGTGAAACACCTTGTCATTCTCAAACTGAATATGGCACGTCAGCTGTAGCAGTACAGAAAAAAACAGAGATAGATTAATGGGTTACCTTACTTGCACACTTTGTTATGTATTGTTGCCACAATGCTCCAAGATGGGACACTTGCAGAGACACATCCTATAGCTCCCATATTTCCCTTAAACAACTTTCTCCATCACTGATACTTGATACTCAATACCTGATATTACTTTACTGTTATAACCACATTATAGTACAGTTTGTGCCTTTATGGCAGCCCAGGGTCACCCATAACCTTTATTAATAAACAGTTAAACAGTTAAGGCTTTGTTCACATTGCAGTGTCAAGAACTGGCAAAAAAAGGGTGATTATTTTTTTCTAACATCAAGAAACACCAGCTACTAAACAACAATACAATTTCTTTTGTTTGTTTTTGTAGATGTGTTGTAAAATTGAAGCTTAAGTACAACTGGGGAAATATATCTCCTTATATTTAATAGAGGCAGAAGTGTGATGGATATGTGAAGGTTACGAACTCACCACTGTGCGGTTGGCCTCCACATAGGAATGCTCAGGGCTGGCATTCTTGGCATAGATGGTGACCACCACCTGGTTACTAGTCTGGTGCCAGTCATGTCGACATGCCACCTTCTTCTTGTCCTGTCGACCAAGAGCAAAGGAGCGGCTCATCCACCAAGCTAACAGTCGTTTGAGCTTTCTTTAGGACATGGGGTAGCATTATGCCAACTGGCTCCATCTTAGCTGTTAGCCATGTTAGCAGTCAAATTTCAAATTAATCACAAAGCAGCTTTACATAATTGGTAATTAATAAAAGATAGAGACAAAAAAGAAATAACATAAGACATGAAGGATTAAAGAGCGAGCAGCCAATGGCAAGAGTGCCAAGGAAAAACTCCCTCAGAGCTGGAGGAAAAAATCTTGGAAGGAACCAAGACTCACAAGGGGGACCCGAGCCATCCTCCTCTGATCAGAACTATTTATTAATTATTGATAAAAGTTACCAAACCATCTATACTGCTCTGAACTGCTCTGATCATAATCATAATATAATAATCATGGTGTAGAAAGTTAATAGTGGTGAAATTAATAGTGGCAGATAGTTAAGAGCAGTGTTGGCTAATGACTTGACGTAGACTATGGTGCACACTGAAAAGAAGCACAGACGGAACAGAGTACCTGTTTTGGGATCCAGCGATGCTTGCCTGCAAAACAGCCCTTCTGATCCAGAAAAGCATTGAAGTCAATGGTCTTTATGCAGCAGCAGCTCCAGTATTTATATCTGAAGACCCGTGGGAACAGATCTTTAATTAATTAGAAGTTGTGTACTGCATCTCACAGTCTGTGACAGTGACTATAAATAAAACAGACTAAACTGTGACTAGTTAACAGCTCGAATTAAAATAGCCCCATGTGAATGAAGCTCATAGAGTATAATGGATTCAGATGCCAATATAACAGGCATCACACCGGCTAATATTATCATCTCTGATTTCAGAGCATTATTATATTAAAGATAGATTTTGTTCACTAATTCAGCGATTAGCTAAAATTCAGGAGAAATACATGCTTAAATCATGACTCTTAGAAATACATCAAAGAACAGAATCTCACCCCTCATGAAAGACTGGGGCTCCAGGGTGATGTGTGCAAATCTCAGCATCTGTCTCTGGGCCCTGGTAAAGCTATGAGCACACACACACACAGCATTGGAAATCAGTCATTTTCATAAATCACCCACTTCCACCTACACCTGCACATACACTGTACAGAGAATCAGTGATTTCCAAAGGCATTAGCAGTCAGTCTGCCTCTGCGCCTCAGAGAGCACAATCCAGTGACTCAGCAGCTTTACACGGATGAAAAGGTTGACAAGCTGGAGCACCTGAGCAGGCTTCTAGCTAACAGAGAACGTTATAGGAACGTTTCTAACAGAGAACGTTATAGGAACGTATCTAAAAGAGAACGTTTCTAACAGAGAACGTTATAGGAACGTTTCTAACAGAGAACGTTATAGGAGCGTTTCTAACAGAGAACGTTATAGGAGCGTTTCTAACAGAGAACGTTATAGGAACGTATCTAAAAGAGAATGTATCTAACAGAGAACGTTATAGGAACGTTTCTAACAGAGAACGTTATAGGAACGTTTCTAACAGAGAACGTTATAGGAACGTTTCTAACAGAGAACGTTATAGGAGCGTTTCTAACAGAGAACGTTATAGGAGCGTTTCTAACAGAGAACGTTATAGGAGCGTTTCTAACAGAGAACGTTATAGGAGCGTTTCTAACAGAGAACGTTATAGGAACGTTTCTAACAGAGAACGTTATAGGAACGTATCTAACAGAGAACGTTATAGGAGCGTTTCTAACAGAGAACGTTATAGGAGCGTTTCTAACAGAGAACGTTATAGGAACGTTTCTAACAGAGAACGTTATAGGAACGTATCTAAAAGAGAACGTATCTAACAGAGAACGTTATAGGAACGTATCTAACAGAGAACGTTATAGGAACGTTTCTAACAGAGAACGTTATAGGAACGTATCTAACAGAGAACGTTATAGGAACGTATCTAACAGAGAACGTTATAGGAACGTTTCTAACAGAGAACGTTATAGGAACGTATCTAACAGAGAACGTTATAGGAACGTATCTAAAAGAGAACGTTATAGGAACGTTTCTAACAGAGAACGTTATAGGAACGTATCTAACAGAGAACGTTATAGGAACGTTTCTAACAGAGAACGTTATAGGAACGTTTCTAACAGAGAACGTTATAGGAACGTTTCTAACAGAGAACGTTATAAGAACGTTTCTAACAGAGAACATTATAGGTCTGATGTGATAAACACTAGCGCTATGGAAACGTTTGAAGTAACATTCCCAAAACTAAACTTTAAAAAAAAAAAAAACACGATACAACTGATACATTCACTAAATGGACAAAAATATTGGGACACTTGCTCATTAGTGGCTTCTTCTGAAATATAAAATATGTCTTCTCATTCATGGTTTCTTCTGCTTTTGTTGGAGTAACTGTCTGTACTGTCCAAGGGAGAAAACTTTCTATAAGATTTTGGAGCACTGCTGCGGGGATTTGACTTACTGCATTCAGCAATAACAGCATTAGTGAGGTCAGGATGCTGCCTACCTCATCTCTAACTCCCCAGCTCATCCCAAAAGATTTGGATGGAGCACCATCAATCACTCCAGAGAACACTGCTCCACTGCTCCACAGCTCAAATGCTGGGGGGAGGTGGGGCTTTGTACCCCTCTAGTCCACACCCGGCATTAAGCACAGTGCTAATAGCTTTATGTTTATCTTTTCCAGAGAGTCCTGTTCTGTTGGAAATTCCTTCTCCACAGGGACTAGACAAGCAGTATTTGTGCATTTGCACATCTGTGTCAGCAATGTGTGCAACTAAAAGCAGCTGAATGCATTCATTAGAAGGGGTGTCTACAAACATTTGGACATATAGTGCAATCACACTGATGCATAATATTTAATGAATATGATAAAGACTAAAGAATTGGAGCATTTTTAAAAATGCCCATATTCAGCTGTGAGAATAAACAAATAAACATTACTGGAATGTAAAAAATGCTCGATTTAATGTTCTAAGATTCAGAAAACTGTGACTGAAGGTTGCTGCTTCAATCCCTAGGACTGGCCAAATGTGTCTAAGGTGCCCTTGAGCAAGGCACCTACCCCCTAATTACTCCCCACCAGGGTGCTGAGGTGGCTGTCAACCGCTCTGGGTGTGTTCTCAGTAGTTGGACATGAATGAGCTACAACTAAGTAAGGAGGATCACACACCTAAAGCAATTAACCTGTGACAAGTCTGAGCTAATGGACATGTTCGCACAGCAATCAGCAATGGCTTTCTTCACACCCACCTTTTAGACATGCAGCCCATTATATTCACACACAGACTATTAACCATCATCCCCCACTTCCAGAGAGATACTCTTAACAGCAGGAGGAGTTCAGTTTAGCTCCCATTAGGGGATATAAACCTGCAGCCTTAGTGATAATGAGACTAATTCTCTTTAATCCTACTGCAGGGCCTCTCCGGGGGCTGTGGGGTCAGAGGTGGCAGTGTTCATAAGAAACATAATAAGGCTGCAGGACAGGCTGTGGATAAGAGGCTTGTTCATTAGCTCTTAAAGACTGAAGCGAGTAAATTATATTTAGCAAGTTTGCAGTAATACATGTCTAATGATGTTAATGAACTACTGAAGTCTTAGTGCTGCTGCTCTCAGCTTAAAAAAAATGTCTTACAGAGCGTACATATCACTAGATAGATTTGTTTATTAGAAAAGTTGTTAAACAGCATATCATCATTAAAAATGACTTAAAAACTTAAAAATGCCAACTTTACAGGAGAAGAAAACTACCTTCCTAACGTTCAATGGGCATCAATGTAATAATTTATTAAACAATATTTAATTCCACGCAATTTCAAAGAATTGCTGTTGACACAATGAAAAAAACAACTGCCACATTCACATTATCACAAAATCTGCTGTGCCCATTTTTCACCACTAGAGGGCACTGGCACTTCATTTTGGGATAAAATATTTAGAATAAAAACATCTGTAAATAATACATCAGTGACCAGGCCGGGAATGTTGCTGATGCCTCTCTCTGGGGATGCACATGGGCTGTTAGAGTGTGAGCATTTCTTATGTTTCCTAGATTAAATACGAGGTTTAAATAAGATCATTCAAAGAAATTCCATTCTTACTGTTTTGCATCCTGCGTTCTTGCACTTCGTCCCGACAATGACTCCTTGGTTCTCTGCAGGACAGGAAAAGGGACAAAGTGTACTGAGAAGAGGGGAAGAACACATGTCTCCACCTCAGACTGTAGAAGGCCTACGTAACCCTGAGAGATGGTTATTCACAACGGTTCAAAAACACATGCTGGAACACGTTCCTCAGAACAGAACAAAAGCTATGAAGCAAATGAGTGAACGGAGCGCACTGGGCCTCCTGAACCCCAGACCTTAGAGAATTTTCAGCAAATGTTTATATCTCTGCTGGCACCCTGTATCTTTTGGTTAATGTATGATAAATTTCATGCAAATGGCAAATTTGGCATGTTGGCTGTGCTATTCCCCAGTAGATGGATGAACAGATAAAAGGCTTTATGGTGCTACAGAAAGCTAGCAGTGAGGGCTCACTGTCTTTGAAGACTTCCAAGACAAAGTCTTGGGAACCTAATACCCTGACTGGTATGGACATTTTTTAGAGTTTAAGAAGCTAACTGATAATATTGGCTGATAGGCAGATGAATGTCTGTCCTCAGCTGTCACACTTCTTAAATTAAGATAAATTACAGAAACTACATAAAAAAGATGGTAGGAGATACCAGAATTCTTTACTTTTGGGTTATTTATAACCTCTTATTTTTAATAGTATGTTTTTGTTATTGCAACCAATGATAAGTTTTTACAAGCAACTAATTAAAACCAGTTTTATGAGTTCATCCAGTATTTCCACCATGGTAAGGGAAGCCTAATATTTTGGTCCCAAGTTCCAATGTCTATTGTCAGGGGATCACAAATTCAAATCCCAGCAATGCTGCAAACCAAAGCGGTGTTAATTATCCGTCATATGTTATAGGGGTGTTATAGGTCAGCTGAGTCTGACTGGGACACACTAACAGCAGTACTAGAGTTCATCAAGCATGAAGTGGCAGTGGAAGTGGAAGTTAATGTGTGTGTAAAGATATCGAGAGAGAGAGAGGCAGCTCACCTGTCTGCTCCTTCTTTTCTCTTTCACTGATTTCCATTTTCTCCAGGATCTGAGCCAAAGAAGGAGACACCTTTACCTTCAGCTTGGACTTGGGCTCATCTGAGCTGCAGGAACAAAACACCACAAACAATTTACTTTCTGTCCCTTAAGAAGCTCAGAGGAACAGTATAGACCCCTCCTTGTCAAATAATCCCCCAATAAAACCCCTCCTGTAAATAATCTGTCCATAATATTGTTATTGCTTTTTATTACTTCTATTATTTATATTGCGTATATAGTGGTAATTTATCTACGTTTTTGCATCTGAGTGTCTTGCTATCCCTTTCTGCTGTGACACTGAGAATTTCCTCACTGTGGGACTAATAAAGGGTTATCTTATCTTATTTTATTTTATCAAATGTCCAATCAAAATCCAGTAGAGGATTTTACTCTCAGAGGGGCAGAGAGAGGTTTTAGAAACTGCTCTTTTAAAAACTACTATTTTAGAGATGCCAATAGGTTCATGTTTAACTGCTCAAGAGAGTCATATATACTGGCACTTTTTCTCTTTATGTACACTGTGTGTGTGTGTGTGTGTGTATACCTGGGTCTCTCTTTCTGTAGTGTTTCAGCAGATTTAGGGCCCCGGTAGATGATCTCTTTGCTACTGTGTTGTTTCTGCTCTCCTTTTTCAGACGTCACCTCCGGCCTCAGGGGTTCCTCTGGCTTGATGTTACTATGGCGACCATGGACACAACCCTGGCATCCACAGGCAGCACATTAATAACAGTCTTATTTAATGTGTAGCTGGTTGTCAACTGCAAAGACTGTGATGCCATTGAAGAACCGCTATTGACTCTACAAAGAACCATGTTTTAATAGAGTACTGTGAGCATGAAGAACCTTAAAATGGTAAAGGTTCTTTAGATTTTACACATCGTCATTACAAAATGCTTTTCATGGAACCAAAAATGGGTTGAAGCCATCTAAAGCACCTTCATTTTTAAGGGTGTATTTACTCTGTAGTACCGGGCAGCTGGTGATATTCATCTGTAGTATTACACAGAGATTAACACAGTCCACTCTCGTGGATTTCTCTCATACTGGGGGAAGCTAATTTGAATGGCATCTTGAGGCTTTGTGTTTTGTGTATTTGAGATGGGTCTTTTACCTTGATGGAGAGAAACTCTGAGAAGTCTGTAGTTCTCTTCTTACAGCAGGACCAGCCCTGAAGAGAGAAAGAGCGCTGCAGGTAACTACACTATAAACTACACTTCATCTGCAATGCAAGGACAAACCACATCATGTTATAATGCCATAGAGCTGATAAACACAGACGGATTGTGGGGGAAGATATGTTAAGAATCCCTCTGGAGAAATCATCATTCATTCATAATTTGTCATGTTTTATATTGAATACTTGGTTTCTTATGAGATCCGTTATTGGTCAAAGTACCAATGTACATTTTATGTCCAAATGCTTGCAGACACCTCTTCTGATGAATGTATTTAGCTACTTTAAGTTGCCAATAAAATAATGCCAGGTCTAGGCTAGAGGGGTATAAAGCTCATTGAGCTGTGGACCAGTGGAACTGCTGTGTTCTCTGGAATGATGGTGCTCCATCCAATAACTTGTGGGATGAGTTGGGGAGTTGGCAAGAAGGGGATTATTCAACATCCTGACCCCATGTAACGCTTTTGCCACTGAATGCAACCAAATCCTCACAGTAATGCTCCAGAATCTAGTAGAAAACCTTCCCTGGACAGTGGAGACCAGCTCCAGTTACTCCAGCATAAGCAGGGTAACCTCTTTAATATCCTTGGATTTAGAAGAAACAATGAATGAGCAGCTGTTCCAATATTTTTGGCCATTTACTGTAATTTAATACAAAATTAAGGCCTGTATATTTGTTCATACAAAAGAAAGGCATCAAGTTATATACACACACTTTACAAAACGACAATATGCAAACTCAGTTAAAGGAATTGTGATGTCGATGTGACCAAAAAGGGGGAGGGGGGTTGGGGACAGTCCAAGGGACAGTGATCTACATAAACATACAAAATTCCTTAGACCACAGCTATCCACAAATGTAGATGTGGCTTCATCATTTGATTGGAAGAGAGAAATGTGTGGACACCTTATCCTGAGGAGGCGGGGAGCTTCTCACCCTGTTGTTTTCTAAATCAGTGCTGATGGATTTCCAGTGGAGAATAACCACAGATAATGTGGTCAGTGTATCAAGTACTTGCCTCAGAGTGAGATCTGTGTACTCTGGGCCACTGCCAGCTTACCTTGAGAGCATCGTGAAAGATGGGTACTCCTGGGTGATAATGACACGCATCTACAGTGCGAAAGAGAGAGAGAGAGAGAGATAGAGCGCGAGAGCAGGATTAATAACAGTGCACTGTCACATCCTATCCCTTTGTGCCTAACTGTGTGTGTTGTGTGATGTCACACACAGGCGGTAGAGTACCCAGCTGACCAAACAGACGAGTCGCTGAGGACATTTATGGCAGCTGAGAACAGCTGTGGAGAGGACTCTTATCAGGTTCTTCCTCTACAAACACGTGGCCCAATCACCACACGCTGTATGTGTGTGGTTTTTATATTATAATACACAATTATAGTTTTACAATGAATTCATATACAGAGCTCAGTGCACAGAAAAGCTACACTGCCCTGTATCTATAAGAAAGGCAGTGTCTGAAACAGATCTAAATGGGAAAGTGCTGACTATGTTTTCATCTTGTGAAGGAAATGGCTGGACTTTGTCAGGACTAGTGATTAGTAAAGGTAAACAATCAAAGGCAAAAATATTTAAAAAGTCCAATCTTACCGTCTAAGTTCTTGTCTTCATCATACCTTTCCCCGCAGCCTCTGTTATAACACAGTAGAGCCATTCTGTTGTAATCCGCTCTTAATCAGAATTGCTTTTTTTTTTTCTTTCACTCCACAGTGACTCCTGTTCTTCTAATCCTCTGCTTCTTCACGGCAACTTAAAGACTCCTTCAGTCTCCAGAACATTCAGCTGTGGGGAAGGAGAGATCGAGAAAGTGAGCTAGCATTCAGGAAGGTACAGAGTGGACTAGAGAGTGGGGGAAAGACAGGACTGCCTGAATGAAAACTAAAAATAGTCAACCCCCTCCTCACTCCACCACCTCGCAGCTGTCGGGTTTTATCTGAAGTTTGACATTCCTGATGTCCAGAGATCCTGAGAGCCACTCAGAGCAACTTCCTGAATTAAAGCTGGAAAAGACTAAAGGATTAGGAAAAGCTAAGGGGAGGAGTTATTATAGGTATTATGTCATTATAAGTAACTATTTCAATGAATCTGTAATATAAAAGGAATTATCAGCAATATGCAAAAAAAAAAAAACATCAACATGTGCAAATGTAATGGCACATTAAGCACAGTGACACCGCTCTGCTCTTTTAATGATAGGTCCCACTGTCCTCTTAAATCAAACAAATCCCAAATAAGAAAATTGGTCAGTGTTGCATTTTTATAAAGACATTTCTTCTTTAAGAACAGCTGGCGAATGAGCCTATAAAGTTCATTCCCCCCAATATATTAAATTCAGAAAATTTACATTGACATAATTTGGCTGATGCTCCTTTCCAGAATAGCTTACATTTGAATCCTAGAATGTAGTGTTAGGTGTCTTGCCCCAGGATGTTTATTGGGGTGGTACAGCTTGTGCAGCCAGGCACTTAAACCCTAGTTTGCCCTACCATCCACCAAACAGTAAATGTAGTTACAGAAACTGTTTTATAAGGTTGTTAACTGATTGGAAAGGATTTGTACCTTACTTTCACATAGAAAATCAACAAAGTGTGTCATTCGACCGGGAGGACCTAACTTTTACATGTACTTATACAATAAATACAATTTGAGAGTTTGGGAGATACAGACTGAATGAATTGGCGAAGGTATCCAACCATGCAGGAAACAATATTACATTATGCATTTATTTGTTATGAAAATCAGATGTGAAAATCAAGAAGCAAAACACAAATTATAATAAAATTAAGTTATTTAAAAAAAAAAAAAAAAGAATGTTTTTTGTGTAATGCTACTTGCTACAGCACAGTGTCAAATCACTACTACTGGAGATAAGCCCCAGTGTTGGGCAACTTCAAAACTCCACATGCAGCTGGATATTTTAGTGTTTTGAGCTTTAGGCTTCTGTCCACATGAACAGTGTTTTAGGTCAGTGAAAGTTAAGATTTTTAACATTTTTTGGGTGTGTGTGTGTGTGTGTGTGAGATCCAGTTTTGGAGACCTGCTGTTTAAACGACACACAATAAGGGAATCTTGGTTGTTGAAAGGAAAGTGTGGTGCCCCCCGCCTGCATACTAGTTTAATAGAATACTGATTAGTTGTTGTGTATGAAGTGTGTAGTATAAATAAAAGTGGTAATGTTGAGTATACGCTAATGTCCAAGACACACTTAAAACCGGTCGATGGACAAGATTACCCAACAATGCAATGCAATCCAGAGAGGGTGCAGCTACTCACGTCTGGAACTATTAGGGAAAATAATGATGGATAATGAACTGCAAGTGCAGTGGAGATGGTGGCACAAAAACTTGCAGTGACGCATGTTGGCACAGCAACTTATCAGCAATCACTCGCTGATAGTGCAGAACAGGCATTTTAACATTTTGTGTACTGATCTGCTAAACCCACATTATTACGATCAGTATATAGTACATACCTTATAGTATCACACAGGTGTTTAGGGCTGAGTCTGACTTCTCGTCTTGCTGTCCACGCTGTCTCAGAAGGCAATGCAGTGACAAAAGTCTCTGTAACCGAATCACAAAGACAAAAATACATCCTAAGGCTGGTATCAACAGATCACTGCTACATATGAGTGTTTAGGGGTGTTGTCATTAACAATCAGCATTTTTGCCCAACAAAACATAAGGCTAGATTACTTACTATACTTCAGACAGCACTTGGTGCCTTCCTTCTTATGTCTCGTTTGGCCGTTGTGCTGCTTCTTGATGAACTTTACATCAAACCATGTGAGGCTTTATCACCCTCTGCTGGACTGGCATGATCACACAAGCTGTTTTTGCATTCTCGTACAGATGAAGAGATTTAACTACAATTACAGATTTTTTTCCCCAGTTCTCAGAAATCATTAGAAGACACTGAGAGGTTTCCACTGGCTAAAATATTTGAGGGAGGAAAAGGGTAAACAAAAAAAACAAAAACAAACAAACAAACAAAAAAAATATATATATAATAATTAATTCATTAATTAATAATTAATTAATAAAACAAAATTACCAAATGTTACTAATTAGTTATTTAGTGGGAAAGAAAAGTTCAATACATAAATAAAAAGGTAAAAACCCACAGCAGACCCCAAGCGTTAAAAATGTGTCCTTTATTAAGAAATTGGTGAGCGCGAGCGATAAATCGATATATTCACAAGGCATTCATTCATGGTTCATGGTAGGAGCTTGCATCACAGATAGACAACATAACCAACAGAAAAAAACTAAACGTACAAAAGAAACGACTCGAGCAAAACGCACAGAAAATTAAAACCTATCAGACTAGCACAGCCAACCACTGATAAACCAGTAAAAACAGGAAAATACACAGAAGAGCCCATTACATCCACAACGACAGTTTGCTTACTCAACAAAAAAGCACCATATTTAATAAGTCTTTGCAAACAATACATGGAATTCAGGAACTTGGATTCCTCAAGCATGTCAGATAGAAAAAAGAAACCCAACGCATGCAGGAAAAACAAACGAACCTCAACAGAACCAACAAACTCAAAATGGAATCACGTCACACCTCTTGGTCCTGAATAAAGCATCTCATTGCAGGCATAGAAAATAAGACTGAACGTTTAAACGGAACCAGGATCCTCGGACCGGTGGCTTCAAACCAGTGCACAGAAAGGCAGTTTCAGATGCAACGTCAGAAGAGAGCCTCTCTCAGGCCTCAGTTATGGGTGAAAGGAACAGGTCAGTAAGTCCCACAACAGTGAGCTTTCAGCTGTTCTTAGCAACATTCATCAAGCTGCATCCACCATTCATGAGGAGTTAGAAACGATGACGTAAGGAAAAAAAGTTGATGTATGAGGAGCTTATGAAGAATGAAGGTGTTAGAAGATTCACTGTGAGCCTCACAACCCTGTCTTAACATGCTGGACCATAACTTCTTCCCACCCTTCCAAAGCATGGGAGAGAGTCTGTATGAGCAGTTTCTGTTATTGACTACTTGTCTTCACAAGTTATAATAACATGGACCTCCACAGACCATTATGGGGGGTGGGTGTTAAAGTATGTCCTAGGGATGGATTCCCTCAGATGCTGTAAAGTCTTGAATTATCATTTGATGTGGTACTTTAAGATCATGATATAGCATTTTTATGGAGAAGAACCACACATATGTTCTAAACTCTGGATCCATCCTCTCAAGAAGCCCAACTCATCTTCAGTTACTTTACTGTAGGATTAGCACTTTGACATGGCAGCGTTGAGAGAAGTACAGCCCCATGAAATTCATGAGGTCACAGAGGTCCCAAGTTAAGTGCAGTCTGGATGGGGTTATATGTGCAATATCAATGGGGTGAGTGGTGGGGGGTCAGTCCTCGTGAACTGCATCACCCATAAAAACCCATTTAAGTGCAACTACACATACTTGCCTTTTGCGTTTCTGTGGATGAGTGCATTCTCAAACTGAGATCATGATTTTAAATGAGAGATGAGAAACATACAACAATTAATTTAGGAAAGAAAAAATGATTTTATTTCAAAAGAATGAAGTAAAACAAAAAAGCCCATGATTTAATGTAATGCATTTCCATGCTTATTAAAATCATCATATAATTGCATAAATAAATAAAAAAAAATGTACAAAGGGGTTCTCCACAAACATTTGGAAGGTTTCCCCCCCCCACCCCAATTCTCCTTCTCATTTGGCATTGATGATAAAACTAGTAACATTTGCAGCCTTCCACCCCAGGGCTAACACAGACATGACAGTGTTTCTATTGTATATTTTTTATATATATATATATATATACCTATATATAAATGCAAATATCTCTTGTTCAAAAAAATTAAAAGCTAAATTTTAAAAAAGAAATGAATAAAACAATACATTGCAGCGTATGGGTATATACAGAATATACGAGACAGCAATCAAAAAGTTGAAAATCCACAGAAGTAAAATAAAAACAATAAAAAAAGAAAGAAAGAAAGCGTGCACAACATCTGACACAACCGACAACCACATAACCCACAAGGTTTTTCCCTAAAGGCTCCCTGGTGACTCTGAGGTGAGAAGGACCCTGTATATTCCCATTAAAGTGGCCTTCAGCCTTTGTTCCACAGCCAGAGCCAGAAGTACCACCAGTTGCTGTGGTCATTCTAGAACCTGTGTCCCTAAGAATACTAGAGGAGGGCAATTCTAGAGCTCTAGAACTTAGAAACTTCTGTGGCTTAGAATTGTAGAACTCCTGCAGCCAAGAATTCCAGAGGAGGAAAACAATAGAATTTAGGTTGCCATGAATTCTAGAACGTTGGTCCCCAAGAATTCTAGAGGAAGAGAATTCTAGAACCCATCGTAAAGAATTTATGAACATCTCTAAGGCTACAAATTCTAGAACTCCTGCAGCCACAAATTCCAGAGGAAGAGAATAATAGAATTTTGGCTGCAGAGAATTCTAGAGGTGAAGAATTCTAGAACTTCTATCTCAAAGAATTCTAGAGGAAGAGTATTCCAGAACCCATCTGGACAAAACACATAGAACATTCTAGAACTCCTGTGGCTGAAAATTCCAGAGGAAAAGAATAATAGAATTCTGGCTGCAGAGAATCTGAGTGGCCAAAAACTCTAAAAATGCGATGAGAAGTAGTTCAGCCGACTTTCTTGCAGTTGGCTGTGGAACAGAGGCACTAGAGGCTTTCTAGAACCAGAGAGCCAGCAGAAGACGCAGCTGATCTATTTGGCTCTTGACCCCAGCACTGAGTTCAGACTGAAAGCTGGGTTTTTGCGACCTGTGCAGACCAGCTGGAGGTTTGGAGGACATGAACCTGCCAGGAGCTACCACTAGAGGCCTCAGTTCAATCACTTACAGAACAATACGAGAGAGAGGGAGAGAGAATGAGAGAGACCGAGACATCTGGAATTAAAACTGCTGGCTCCCACTTACACCAGTGTGGTGACATTGCTGCTACACGCCACTAGAGAGAGCTGAAGTAACACAAGCGTAATAAGTGCTATGTACTTTCACCAGGTAAAGCTTGGCACTGCTTTGCAACAACATAACCAACAAATGGATGTGGCAAATTCTGCCACTTCTGTCGGCCTCTTGTGAAATGACTGCGGCTGGCGAGTTGATCGCAGTCTCAGCCCCGACACATTAGACCTTTGGCATGTCTCCGAAAAGTTCCTGATGATACTGGAATGAGTGAAGAGCACAGACAGGATTGTGCAGCTTTAATGGAAAGGGACACAACACAGACCATGCACCTAAACACTGAACACAGGCAAGTCTCTGGCTGCTTCTCGACAAACCCAGCTCAGTAACCTCCATGATACAGGACGAACGGACAGCCAAGAACAAACATGCAAAAAGGAGGAAATGGACAGAAATACAGCAAGCGTCAGAAACCCTGAAATGCTACAGGAAACAGGCTGGCAGACCTTACTATTAAAGAAGTGTGCACATCAATCTGTGCCAAAAAAAAAAAAAAAAAAAAAAAAAAAAAGCAAGCCGGAACTCCCAGAAGCTCTGAAGATCTCCATGGAAACCTAGGTTTGTGTGCAGACATACACACAGATGCAGACTGAGGCTGGTTCTCTCTTCCACATGCCTGCTTAACAGCTCTTGACAAAATCAACACCTTTCCTCAGCCCACCTCCACTGTGTAAACCAATGACGTTCACTAGAGCGCTTACTACTGCACCTGGTGCACCTATTTTCCTATGTGTGGTGGTGCAGCACAACTGGGAGACAGAAATCAGTCAGTCAGTGTGGCAGAGTTTGGTTTGTGAAAGACATCATAGGCTGCTGTAAACCTAACAGGACTGAAAAATCTGCAGTTCAGCTGCAGCATGCGAATAAAACCGGTATTAGCGCTTTAGCCAGAGGTTTAAAGGAGTCTAACGGAGGGCTTATGTGGGCTGCGGGTTGGCCCGAGAGTAGATAGAGCATGAGGAACAGACACTCTGTCTAGTTAAAGAAATACCCCAGCTGGGTCATCCTGCTGTTTCAGCATCTGCACATTGGCCCCGTTGCATTACCAGTTTCAGGTCTTGTCTAGGCACAGAGAACCGTGGTCAAATCTACTGTATGCTACAGCTGCAGTGGCATCCAGGCAACCACATACACACCTTCAGCTTCAGGGGCCTCTTAGCGGGTGGTGTTCTTAAGATATTCACCCTTATAGCTCATAAGTTTAATCCAAGTCTTATAGGCTTGTCTGTTCACTCTCTGTGTCCATATTTGCACTGCCGCTGGGCAGTTATTTCCAGTCATACAAGATATATAGTCTCCTGATTTATAGTTATAGTATAGTTTTTTTGTTTATTATAGGAATGAACTGAAATGAGAATGTACAGACACTTGATAGGGGAATACATCTCCAAGCCGTTCCTCGATAGTCTGTTTTTTCATGTACGTATCTGTTGATCCTGATGCATAAACATTCTTAAAACACATTCTGGGTCTGCCTGGAACAGCATTACCAAGAAAACTAATGCAAGACATAAAATGCAGACATTTTAGCCCAGTAGCCCGGAGACCTAAACCTTAAAAATTAAAGGTGCTACGAAGGGTTTCTTTGAGCTAGGTCACAGAACGAACGTCTTTTGGTTCCATTATGACCCACTTTTTGTAAGAGAGGTGTGTGTGAAGAACCTTTTAGGTTCCAAGAACCCTCTCTTGATTTAAAAACTTACACTTTACCAGTTCTTCACATGCACACATCTCCAGTACAAACAAAGGTTCGCTATGCAACCAAAAGTGGTTCTTCTAAGACACTGCCCATAGGGAACCATTAGCACCTTAATTTGTAACAATAAAGGTCACCAAATACTGGGATCTAAACATCTGTCAGATTAGCCAATTATCTGCCCGTACTGATATGACTCCAGTATCTGTGTGGTTACTGTATACTTTGTAGAGTTACTATGAAATAATGAACACATTTTTCTTTCTCTCTGCTTTGGAAAAACCTTCAACAGCAGGTGTGGAGTTGCCTCATACAGTCCACAGAGCACAGGAGGAACAGAGGTTGCGCTGCTCAAACCAACACTGTGCTGTTTGTTCATCTGAATGCCCGTCACGCTCGCTCACCCTCTCTCACTCTCTCTGCCTCTGCCACATTCTAGAAAACATCAGAGTTGCAGTGCAATCGGCTGCAGTCGCTCATCATAAAGCGTCCGGTCTCTGTGGTTCTTAAAGCACGCAGTACAATAAGACCGTTCGCAACCTCTGCCTGATAAGATATATGCCTATGGATGTGTCTAACAATTCCCCATTCCATGCCTGAACGCTTCGTAGCCACTGTGCCTCCGCCTCCTCTTCTTCTCTCTCGCCTCTTTCCTCCAGGGAGGTGGATAAAGGGGAGAGAGGAGCTAATTAAAGAGGCATCAAAGCATCACCTAGACTGCACAAGCACACAGCCTGATACAGTAAAGAGCAGAGCTAGAGACTGGCCACACTGGCACACGGGAGAGCAGCCGCCCAACTGGCACGCCATTATGCTCATCAGAGACAAAGAAAGAGACACACAGTGAGAAGAAGAAAGAAAGAAAGAAAGGAAGGAAAAAAAAGAGACGAGAAGACAATGAGGCTCTTTCATGGGGACGTCAGGGACCTGTTCTGTATGTGCTCCGAACACAAAAAAGGCATTCTTCACCAACACTTCCACGACAAAGCTCACATTTAGTGGATAGCTGCACGTCCGGGAGGGAAAAACAAGAACTGGCAGATGAATTTCAGCAGCTAATTTCAATTAATAATATTGGCACAAGCTCCTCTTCACACTCCCCATAGCCAGGGAGAAGATTTTAACATGGCTATGTGCCGTGCAAAGAGGGGGGGGTGTGTGTGAAAGAGATGGCATATGTTCACACAGAACGCTAATCACAACTTCGGTAAATTTGGCAACTTAAACGAAAGCAGACTTCATGGCATTTTAGCAGTAAAAAAAAACAACAACAACATGGCTTTCAAATCCATTATTAGCCAATAACCAGCGCACAAATTAAGTGCACCATTAAAAGAAGGAAGAATGTGAGCGCAACAGCCCTGACCTCTCTCTAATCTCTCCCTCCGTTTCTGGGTGGGAAGCAAATATGCTGCGTAGTTAGCGGAGGAGTCCGTGGCACAGCAGTAAGGAAGCGTTCGGCTTTCATTTCACAGCCAGACTGAGGAGGAGACATGTTTTATTATGAAGGAGTTCTACAAGCTCATATAAAATGGGGGGCAATGAGTGAAGAGAGAAATGTTCTTAATGGGAGGTCAATATGAGCATGCACGCACGCACGCACGCACGCACGCGTATGAACATATGCCTGAAACAGCTACCCAACACTTTAATCACAAGAAAACTGGACAGAATCGGTTTTGGGTGACCAAACAAAACAGAGGCCATCATCAGTAACTTTAAAAGACATTAGACATGATCTGAAAATGAATGAGATTACTGACCGTACATCCAAATGGGCAGAGAGACCAGCTCAGTGTGATTTGGCGGAACTAAAGTGCTTAAAGGTGACGTGCACCACAGCTACTGGTGATGAACACTTTCCCTTGTTCTTGAGACGGAAACAAAAACAGCTCCATGGGCGATTTGTTTGAGAGAGCACCGAAACATCTAGCAGGTAACGCCTATAATCCTACATACCAACCAGACTAGGCTAGGGCTGGGTGGGGAAAGCATCCAGCCTGTGGCTCTGTGCCCAAACAAATAGTGTCCCGAGGCGTCTCTGTAACATACACTCTTAAAAACAAGCAAGAAGGGTTCTTTAGAGCAAGGTCAGGGGAAAACCCCTTCTGGTTTTATACAGAGCCATTCAGTGGCTGGAGAAGATCCTCAAAGGCCTTCCACTGAATTTAAAAGGTTCTATACCTACTGAAGATTTTCCCCTGAACCATTTAATCTTTGTTTTTAAGAGTGTAATAGAGAAACTACATTAACCACGTGTTCTCTGCCATACTGGCAATGAACCTGATTAAAAAATGACCGATTCCTTCACAGACAGTCTTTCAGATCATAACCTGGGAAGTATAAAAACAGGGAACTGCTATCTCCCTTGGCTTTACAATCAGACAAAACTAAGACAAACAATGAAAAATGAGTAACAGGCTGTTAACACCCTACTGCGGCGTGTGTGTGTGTGTTTGAGAGCGCAATTTTAGACACTGAGGTGAGCAGTCATGACAGAAAACACCCTTGCTTCTCTCCAGAACTCCTCCCATATGCATTTCTCCCTCTCCTCTCTGTCTGCGTCCCAGCCTCCTCCTCAGGCTCCCTGAATTAGGCGGTGGATGGTTTTCCTCTCCTCTCCTCTTCTCTTCTCCCTCTTGATCACTCGCTCAGTGGGTTTTTTTGCCATCCTGTTTGGCACGCCGCTGCTCGACGCTATTACATGAACTGCATCTGCACCAAAGAAAGGCGAGAAAGCAGGTTAAAACCCAGACAGGTTTTTAAAGCAGTTTAAAGACGATAAATTCCTACTGCTGCTGCAAAATCCCTAACAGGATTATTTGAGTATTTCAGTACTTTTCGGGATTCTGATAATGCCACAGGTATTTTAACACATTTATCTGACTGTGGCAGTGGCTTAAATTTCAGTATGGTCATTATTTATTCAGGGGTCATTGCGATCTGTCCATAGTAGCTGTGTTTGTTTGGTGTGTGCAGAAAGATTAGGGCAAAACGAATCAGCTGGATCAAGAGTGGTGCCTGGTGAGTTTTTGAGTCCTCTGCAACATTAATGTGAATAAGGAGTCATCATAATTATTAAATAATAGGTAAACAATAACAGCAATACATAGATTATTTACATACATAACTATGAAATAAAAGAATAGAGGATTATGGAAGTTAATCAATTTTGTGGTCTATATGTTTGCTTGTAATAAAAAAAAATCCTGGATCAATATTTTCTGGATGTAATAAATATAGTATAATGACGTATAATGAAAGTCATATATGCATATATTTTTATTTTTATTGTATTGGTCAGAAGAACAGGGTTCTTTGGCAATTATTTGATGGGACAGGCTTTAACGGGATCAAAATAAAATTTAGTCGGCATTAGTAGTAGTATTTGCACTTTTACAAGAATCTTTAAATTCCCACAGGCACAGTCATTCCAATAGCACAGCTCTGAAGAAATAAATAAATAACTCAAACTAGCCATGGCAGATGGCGACGATGAGGATTTTCATCATTGTACTACTCCTGAGAGAAAAACTGAAGTTTCTAAAGCAAGCTTAAACAGAAGTTTTGAGTTTTGAAAGCAAGTCTAATCAGAAGCTTGAGCTTTGGGAGTCCTCTGGTGTGAAATGCAGCCCTTACTCAGGCTACAGAGAGAGGCCGGAAATAAAAGTAAGAGTCATTTTTTGAGGAGGTTTCAGAAACACTGTGCCGTGGTTGGCAGGTGTGTGCATGTGTAACTCTATGCCCATAGTGTACCTGTAGCGACAAACATGCAGCAGCACACAAACACAACTGCAGTAATACTCAAACCCTTAAAGCCAAAGCATTAAATGGGTTACTAATGGCGAGGGTTCAGTGTGCTTGCATGAGGACTGTACCGAAAGGATTACTGGGTCTGAACACGGACTTGTTAAGAATGTCCTATTCGGGTGTGTATGGATGCGTACCTGAGCTCCAGGAATTGGAGCGAATGGGTTGGTGGGTCTGAGAACAGGCTGGTTGTACATCATGGGCTGTGGGGTCATAACTGGAACCCCTCCCATCTGTCCCATTTGTGGAGGGACCTGACATGCACAGACGGACACAGAGTTAAAGGTCAAATAAAAGAACAAAAATCAGACTGTACTGTCCTTAAAATGTTGCATTCAATTAGAAACCAGGATTTGAGCCTAAAGGCTGTGAAAAGCTTTTCTTTAAAACTACTGGAGGATTAAGATTAATCAATAACTGAATATCTTTGGGATACATTTAAAGCAAAATGCATTATTAAATGATGTGTGTTCATTAAAATATTCTTATTTTGCTAATGCAAACATTACTGACTGCATTATCGGTGAGCTTAGCTAAAGTTTAATATAACAGACTAGAGTGTGTTGAATCATATGCTGCCAGGCTTGTGATTCTGGCACAATGAATAAATAAATAAATAAATAAATAAATAAACAAACTTGTGAAACTAAAATGTATAAAATACACTATGGAAATAAATGAACAAAGGTTTTTGGACATAAAATCTGTATAAAACCAAGCACCGAGTCATGCAGTCTGCCTTTACACACATTACTAAAAGAATGGGTTGTCCTAAAGAGCTCCAGCGTTGTGCTGTACCAGTGCAAGTCAGTTTGTGAAATGTCCTCCCTCTTAGGTATTCCACAATCAACTGTGAGTGGTATTACTGAAAAGCAACTCAGCAATGAAATGGTAAAATTACAGAGCGGGGTCGCAGAGTGCTAAAGCGCATGGTGCATAACGCTCTGCTGACTCAATAACTGCAGATTTCCAAACCTGCTGTTAACTATAGATTTAGAAAGGAATGTTATAAAAGCCCTTGTAGGTGTAATGCGTAGGTGTCCTTTTCACTTTTTATTTATTTTTTAAAGACCAGGATAAGTGGTCTTTTCTTGATTCACAGATTTATACAGTTGAAAGAATACAGGCTTAAGATGTGCAATGAGAAGAAGACAATTTCTGCTTATTCAAAAAGTGAAAAATAATATGATAAGCAAAATAACTGTCAGCATTTTACTTATAACTGTGCAGCCCTAATCTTATTTGAGTCTGACGGTCAGTGGGTGGCTGATTGTACTCACCATTCCATACACAGGCACTTGAGGTGTGGTCATGGGGAAGGCCATGGGAGCCGGGGCCTGCTGGACACAACAGAACAGAATGAATGCATGCAGAGATCGCGCACACCATGAGCACCGCATTTCAACCGGACAGACCTTCTAAATAAGTGGCATCTAACGACTACCTCTCCACAGGACCACCATGGTTTCATTATTGGCTCCTGCAGGCTGTTATGGAAGGGTTTCCTCTTACGCACAAAGGGCCAGCCTCAGTCAAGTGTTTTGTTCTAAACGTGGACTAAAGCACTACTGGAGCTGGATCAGTTTGATCAGAAGAGGTTCTGTAAGAACAAATGAATGATCTGTTGCGCTGATTCTTATGGGATAAAGAATGTATCACTTGCCCTGGCTGCACTTTTTCCATAAACGGTATTTTCACTACACAGTATATACAAAGTTTATTTGATAAATGTTATTTGTATAAACAGATTTTTTTAAAGGTTCACAGCTGTTGTAGCTTTTATATTCTGGTTGTTGTGTTTGACCATGTCACAGTTTTGAATAAGCATTGAAAGGCTTTGGCTAGTGGGAAGGGTGTATGTAAATTTTGGTGGCGCTTAGGGGTTTTGGAATTGGCTCATTTTACAGCTCTGCCTGACTAATGCTGGACCTCCAAGCCCAGATACTAGCATGTCCACACAGCTACAGACAACACAGATTCATAATGGATTACAAGACACGTCAGTAATCTATTTAACTACAGAACCTCCCCAGACCAAACCAATCCAGCGATGAAGCAACAATCGCCCTCAGCCAAGACTTCAGAGGAATCGAGGTGTGTTTGGGCTGGGTAGAGATGAAAGCAGAACAGAAATGTTTTGACACACACCAGCCCTTTGTTAATAAGGCGGAGGCCTGGTGTGCTAATAGAATATAAGGGTGAGACGGGGAAGTAATCTAGTTCTTTTCTGAGCACAGAACTTTGCAAATCAAAAAGCGCCAGAGTCACGACCTCATACTGTACGTAGGCACATTCTGCTATGCAGCAAGGGGAAGCGTGTGACTGAGGCTGCAGTCCAAAAGGGAGAGAGCGAGCAGGACAGAAGCAGTGCAGTGCAAGAGCAGATGGAAGTGAGAGCACAGCAACAACAGAGACAGAAGACACACATTCACATGTACAGCGGGATGAACAAACACACACAAACACACAATGTCTACTGCTTTCACAATGCATGAGAGAGGAGAGAGAAGTCCAAGGGACCCCACATGGTGCAGGGAATGTAGAGGAGAGCTACTCCTCTATTCCAACAACTCAGAAGAGGTGCGTGTGAGTGTGTGTGTGTGTAAGACAGAATACTCTTAAGCGATACTCCAGGGATTATAATACAGGCTGCTCCGTTACATTGGGGTACTTACATAACCAGTATAGAACATTCCACTCTGCTGGGTTAGGCACGGGGAGGGGGGGGACGACAGAGAGACAGAGAAGAGAGAGAGAGAGAGAGAGAGAGAGAGAGAGAGAGAGAGAGAGAAAAGGCCAGAATGGAAAAGGGAAAGACGTTAGACATGAGAAAATGCCATGAGCCAGTTTTGACCACAGAGAAAGCCAGAACAGCGAGAGAGAGAGAGCGAGAGAGACAGAGACAGTGAGGAAGAAAAGTCAGAGTGAAGGAGAGAGGAGGGAAAGCGAAAGGTTAGTCTGAAGCACACAGTTAAACAGACAATGATGTATATCGGTTCCTGCAGTGGTCAGGTCATAAACCACAGCTTGCTCCTATTTATTCTAATGGCATCCATGAAGGAACCAGACAGCACATACACACATCACATCTTCATACCTGGAACTGCAGAATATGAAATATGCTACATATGAAAATATAGTCATCACAGTACTGTGTGTGTGGCCATCCAGGTTTGGGCCATCCAGGTAAAAATTTGTGTTTGTAAATAGTTAAATGGAAAAAATGTTGCAGAATTTATATATATATATATATATATATATATATATATATATATATATATATATATATATATATATATATATATATATATATATATATATATAAAAACCCAAAAAACCCACCACCTCTCCCGGAGTTATGTAGAGGTTAGATTAGACCTCAAAAGAGCAGTGCATGTTGTGCAAGATGGTCCAAACATCAGATACAGAAGCCTTTTGCAAGGAGATATGAACCACCCCCCCCCCCCCCCCCCAAACAAGAACGTAGATACTATTCGCTGCTACAAGCTGTGTTACACCAAGTACTGACCCTGCAGGGTGCCCAAACTTATGCTTCAGGCCTTTTTCTCATTTTTAACTTTATGCTTTTTTGGAAATCAGACCATATTTTACTTGCTTAGTGAGTTTCTGTATTCACAGTAGGGCAAAAGTACATTTGTATATGAGATCTTACAAATGACCACCTTCACAATATTGCATGCAGGTTACCATGTGATTTCACCCCCCCCCCCCCAAAAAAAAGAAGAATGTGCACAGGTCATTTGTGCAGAAATGGTTTGGTTTACTGAGGGATGGCACTCAGTCTTTTAGCACATTATGCAGTAGAAACATCACAATTAAAGAAGTATGGCAACTTTAGCTCATCATCTCAAACTAAATAATCCAGTGCAGTTTGCTGGGTCAGTTAAATAAGCAGCTGCACTCTTTGAGGTGTTTTTATTACTAAATAAATTGCTACATTACTTAGATACACGTGTGTGCTGTGTTTTGGTATTACAAACACTGACACTTTAACACTATAGTTCAATTATATCCAAATGTCAATATATTGAGTTTAGTTTCTTCAGTCACATCACCCAGCCTTAATTCACAGTAACACAGAGGCTGATCAGAGGTTGATAATAGGAGCTATCCGCTTATAAATATCCGCTTAAATCCACGGAATATCTAATATGCATCATTTTGAGAAAAGATATGATTTAATAAAACTAAAATCAAGTAAAAACTGTCTAGGAGTGAGATGGTCATAATTAGATTCAATATGATAAATGTGGGGGACCAGCTCATTATTAGGCAGGTGGTGCTAATGTTATGGCTGATTGTCCTACACTAGCCCAAGTATTTCTGTGATCAAAGGAGAGATTATCTGTGCTTATTGTGGCCTTGCTTGGTTATTATTATTATTATTTTTTTTTTAAATAAAACGTCAGACCATATAATTACAATTGGAATATTACATTTGGCAATATTTTTCCTCAGTGTAAAGCATTTCCATGATTCAAAAAACAAAACAAATCTTGGTTAAAATGTAAAAGCCACTTTTTAACCATCAAATCAAGGGTTTAACTGCACTCGTCATACATTTAAAAGCATGTAAAGGTATTTTGTCCGTATCAAGACCTACATGAATTCCTAATGATAACCATCGTTCTGCAGTTTCAGCCTAAACAGTTTACTGCATCACTTTAGCTCTGCCAGTCGGCATCTCCAAAAGAACATCTGCAGCCCTTTAGAGCTACACGTTCCTTTTTGGCAAGGATCCAGGGCTATTCATTTCTCCGGGAAAATTAAACCATTCAGCTCACCCTCTCTATCTTCCCCTGGGTCTGTCAGGGTAGAGTAGGCTGAGGTACAGCTATGATTCGACACCAGGAGTGTGTGTGTGAGGCTTTGTGTGCATTCTCACCACGTGGGGCACAGGCATGGGAGCAGGTGGCATGGGGGCAGGGCTCCAGGCAGTCGTGCTGCTCATGGTTTTGGACTGCCAGTTAGAGCCTCCGGTCAGCTTCTTCTCCCCAGGCTGTGTCCACTGCATGTCTGGCCTAAAACACATACACACACGCGCTTGCTTTTAAACCCTGTGAGGACATGGGGACATGTAATGCATGTAATGCACTGCTGCTTTTCGAATTTGTTTAGTGCTCAAATAGTCTGTGTTGGGTTTGGACTGGACACAGGTGTGACCTGAAGTTGTATTTCAGCCTATTTTGTGGGAATTACTTCAGTGGGGTTTGGTCAGTTTGTACAGAAATATGGTTTTCCCTCAAAATCAGAACATTTTTGTCCAGGAAATGTAAAACACAGGACCGTTACACTGAACCGGAACACACACACACACACTAACAAAACACCACACACATTTACAAGCAAAAATAAACAGAAGCTTGGCACTCACTTTTTGCCTACAGATCCTCCGAACTGCAAATCTGGAATACGCCAAAAGGAAGAGGGAGAGAGGGAGGGAGAGAGACAGAGCGAGAGAGAGAGAATCTGTTTGTTAATAAAAATTGGTTACACCCCCACAGTGCTGGCAGCTCTCCAAGGTTCATCATTGGAAGTGCTTTCATACATCTGTATGTCCACCGCTCTCCCTCCCTTGCGCACGCACACACACACACACACACACACACACACACACACACACACACACACACACACACACACCATACGGATGAAACGGATGAGCGAGTATTGTGTTTCAAATTTTTCTGTTAAATTTCTGAGTCAGCTGGAGATGAATAACATGTGAAAGAGGTGGAAATTTATCAGTGGTTTTATTAGGCTGCTACTGTTTAAGCTGGGGCTTCTAGGAGTATTTAATCTAAATGGATTACCCGATTAAAATATCATTAAATAACACCAACCTTCTCAATTATTCAGTAATAATCCATTTACCGGCTGACTACTTATATATGTGTATTCTCCTTCTGGTCTCTACCACCACAGGAAACAGAGCCTGACAGTTCTTAAGACATTAAGGCTTGGATGGATGAGATTGTTGTGGAAGAACTTGACAGGCCTGCACAAAGCCCTGACCTCAACCCCATGAAAGACTTTTGGGATAAACTGGAACGGAGACATGCAAGTCATGCAGTCTTGTCCAACATCAGTGTCTAGCTTCACAAATGATATTCTAGATGAATGGGCAAAATGTCCCACAGACACACTCCAAGATCTGGTGGAAATCATTCCCAGAAGTGGAATGGGGATAGCTGCAAAGAAGGACTAACCCTGCAGTAATGTACTTAGATTTAGAATGGTATATCATAAAAGCTTCTTTAGGTGTAATGTGTAGGCGTCTCATTTTTTAATAAAAAATATAGTGAGTAAATATGTTCAATAGACTGGCTACATATGTCCAAAAGTACTCCAGAATCTTGCTCTTCCTGTAGGCTGCTCTGCTTTGGCTCGTGCTCTCAGCAGTGTAAATGAGGCCTTTGAAAAAAATCACGCTCAGAAAGGATAACGTCGTTTCACAGGTGTTAAGCCAGCAAGTAGTTAGATCAGACTATTATACATGTGAAATCTGTGTCCGTCAGCGCTGTGCTTAATTGTGGACACTTGGAACTGAGCTGTGAAGGTGAAAACTGCAGCTCTGAAGACGTACAACATGCTACTTATTCAAACAAACAGCATAAGAGACAACCGAGCTCATGAATGAAAAGCCTCAGTGGATCTGATTTGTTTCATCTACTACCAGAATAATCCTGTATGCGTTTTATTTTGCTGATTAAACACTAGGGCTGTGTATTGGGAAGAATCTGCCGATATGATGCATATCACGATACAGGGATACAGGTTTGGGACCTGCACAGCCTCTGACCGCAAGTCCCTTCAACGCATTGTGAGGACAGCTGAGAAGATCATCGGAGTCTCTCTCCCCTCCGTCATTTTTGGGGCAGTGGTGGCTCAGCGGTTAGAGCGCCGGGATATCGATAACAGGGTTGTGGGTTCGATTCCCGGGCTCTGCAAGCTGCCACTGTTGGGTCCTTGAGCAAGGCCCTTTACCCTCTCTGCTCCCCGGGCGCTGGAGTTGGCTGCCCACCGCTCTGGGTGTGTGTGTGTACTCACTGCCCCTAACACGTGTGTGTGTGTGTGAGTGTGTGTTCACTACCAGATGGGTTAAATGCGGAGGACACATTTCGCTGTACAGTCCACACTGTACAGTGACAAATACTTGCACCTTTACCTTTTTTACCTTTTTACACATTTGGATATATTTTAATATACTAATATTGTAAGCAAGGTGATATTTTCATGGTATATTAATGTAATCAACAGTGGGATTTAAAAGGCCGAATACAACGCTGTTATCTAGTGGTTGGAGTTTAACACAACACAAAATTAGTCACTGCCTAATACCAATCTTTACACGTAAACTAGTCCTTAAACTAAACTATTCATATTCATGAAACTAATAAGAGCACTGAGCATTGTGAAATCTTGAGATGTGGCAGAGAAGGTGAATAAGAAAGTGAGAACTAACTGCCGACGAGGTTGGCCAGGGATGAGTCCAGGTCATTGGCCAGCAGCTTCCCTCCAGAATGAGGGGGCATCAGCGGACCCTGACTGTGAGCTGGAACAGTGGGCTTCAACAAGTCTCCTAAAGCATCAAACCCTGAGAGAGAGAGAGATGCAAGTTTGGTCAAATTTTGAAAACCACTAGCTCACAGAGATTAAACATGTCCATCAGTCTCTGAAACTGTACTGACAAAGGTAGAATGAGGAGTGAGAGGCCGAGAAAGCGAGTGAAAGAGAGCGCACAAGGCACCGACATGTTTGCAGAAGCATTATTCACACGGCTGAGCAGAGCAGGATTACGGTACACACACACACACACACACACACACACACACACACACACACACACACACACACACACACACACACACACACACACACACACACACACAGGATCAGAGATGTTATCTGAGCAGCACATGAGGGCAAGAGCCTTCAAAAGGCAGAACTACCTCTAAAGAAACTGTGATAGTACAGTAAACCCCACACACAGACACACATGCACACACCAGGGGTGTAAAGGCTGCTGCACACCAGACGTGCCATACATCTTTGAGGAGCATCACATCCAGGCAGTACAAAGGACAGAGCACAGAACGCGCTGCTGTGAGAAACCCTTTCAAGAAGCACTGCCGTCCGCAGGGTACATTTCAAGTCCGATGTCATGTTCTGCGCCTTTAATTTAAGATGGTAATGGAAAAAAATGCTGCATTTCACAGTGTGGTGCTCAGAAAAGCTGAACAGTGCAGTAATTCAGAGCAATGAGTGTCTGTGATGGTGTAACCCCCCTAGGCAGCCTGTAATATTTGCTGATAACTGAAAAATTTAATTATCATCATCAGACCAATACTGAAATAACCAACAATATCCAGTTCTGATAAGTGACAGTGCTGAGTGACTGGGGGAGAGGGAGGACTATCCTACCCACCTAGTGAAAGAGTCTGGCCTCTCGAGACATTTAGCCTTAGTCCCAGATGTTTGGGGCATTGTTGGGAATTAAACCAACCGCCGATGCTGAAACTACTGTGCATCATAACATATTCAAACCTCTAATTCTGACAAGCGCTCCCCTTGTTTAGGGTCTGCAAGTGTACTGTTTATATTTGCTGACATTCTACTCAGTCCATTGAGTTGTGAGCAAGGGAGCGCTGCAGTCATTAAACTGACTCATACAGTGCCCATCAGCGCTGCCCAGAGGGCCAATCACTGGCCTTCTAACACTCAATCACACTGAGTAATTCAGTAATTCCTTCTGTAAACAAGTGAGACCACCAGCCCTTCAGCTAATGACACATTTCTGAAAGCGAGAGAAAGAGTGTGTGTGTAAGAGCAAGAGAGAGAATCACTGAGAGCCAGTGGGTAACCCCTACCTCTTCGTTAGTAAAGCTAAATCCACACACACACACACACACACACACACACACACACACACACACACACACACACACACACACACACACACACATCTTCATTTTCGCTTGTTGACATAATGTGAATGTGGCAGTTGTTCTTCACATTGTGTCCAGATTTCATGATGAATGTACCAATAGAAATACAATGGAAATACAAAATTACCTGGTCCACATTTTTTCCATTCTTTTTTTTTCCTGTAAAGTTGCCATTACGGAAATCTTTAGGAGCTAAAACCTTTATTTTCATTATTTGCAATTATTGTTGCAGTCATTGTTACTGTTGTAATGCTTTGACCATAATGCACTCAATTACAGTCATGCTAATAAAGCTACTTTTAATCTAGAAAGAACATGAGAGACAGAACGAGGGCGAGAGGCAGAGCGAGACAGAGACCAAGATAGAAATGAAAGGGAACAAAATGAAAAGAGAAAAGAAAGTAAATGAACAGCAGGAAGTGGTGGAGTCTGGCTGCTGGACAGTGTGCTGACACAGGCCACATTCGAACAGAGCCACTAACTGCTTCGCCAGCAGGAATACAGAGAACGAGATAAAAACCAGTGCACTCACCACATCACACAGCCAGGGAGAGCAGAGAGAGTGGCAGAGAGAGGGACGAAGAGCAGGGAGAGAGGAAGCAAAAGATATTTGGGAAGGGAGAGAGAGAGAGAGGCAGAAAAAGACAAGAGCGGTATCAAAGTGCTGGAGTTAGCAAGCGTGGAGGGGTGTGTGTGAGAGTGAGAGAGAGACAGAGTGTGTGCCCGTGTTGTGTTTGGATCAGGCTGATGTGACGGGAGCCTGACAGATGGAGAAAGTGCAAGTCAGCACCAGTGCTTGTACGCAGACACACAATCAACAAAGCATAAACATCTGAAACTGCTAACGAGAGAGAGAGAGAGAGAGAGAGAGAGAGAGAGAGAGAGAGAGAGAGAGAGAGAGAGAGAGAGAGAGAGAGAGAGAGAGAGAGAGAGAGAGAGAGAGAGAGAGAGAGAGAGAGAGAGAGAGAGAGAGAGAGAGAGCTGTTGCCACTGCCCCCACACAACTCCACAGAAACAAAGCAGACTAACAAGCTCTGCAGCAGCCGTCTGGATAAGGAGATTTAGCATGAAGAACCACTCGAGCACACACCAAACTGGAGAATTGACCATTTCAACAGAAACCCTCAGACTGACTGAGGGCGTCTCAAACGTGCTCATATTCAAGTCGGAATATACAGAAAAATCACAATCATAATTCCTTAAAAGCACAACACAACTGATTACCACGGTTCCTCACTTACATTCTGAATAAACCACAAACCATGAAACGCTGTGATTTAGTAACACTATCATCATTACCATAATTATGGCATACTGAACATAGTGCTGGGCAATATGACCTCTAATCAGGACAACTCATCATTTTACCTCGATTCTGATTAATAAACGATTATATAAGCTGATTGAGGGGCTCAGTTGGCCCCTGTGTTTGAGTTCTCCATGTTAAGAACTGTGACTAAACAGCAGGAGTATGTTTTTAAGGGGACAGTATATGGACAAACACAGAATGGGGACAGTACTACTTTGATAGGAAAAGGCCTTTTGACTGACATGTAAAGCAACCAATCACATCCTGAGAGGGAGATGCATTACTAATCATACAGACAAAAGTATTGGGACACATGCTCATTTATTGTTATGCTATCATTTATTATTATTAAGTGTATAATACTTAAATAAATACATAAATAAAATAAGTGTATCCTGCTTTTGTTGGAGTAAAGTTCTACTAGAATCTGGCGCATTACTGTGAGGATTTGATTGCATTCAGCAACAAGATTGTTAGTAAGGTCAGGATGTTGAATAATCACCCCACCTCATCCTAAAAGTATTAAGATGAAGCACAAATCATTCCCGAGAACACCGTTCCACTGCTCCACAGCTCAATGCTGGGGGGGGACTTTATACCCCTCTAACCCACGCCTGGCAAAAGGTTCACGTTTATCTGCTCCACTGTGTCCCATTCTTCTGCCAATACTTCTTTATAAGGTCTAGACGAGCTGGTTATGTGTACACATCTGCACATCAGTGTCAGCAACGGGTTAAACTTAAAGTAGCAGAAAGCATTCATTAGAAGGGTGTCCACAAACATTTGGACAAGTAGTGTATGATTTACAATCTATTTACACCACCATAATTCTACTACTTTACAGCTATAAACTTTGCATTAATCTCGAATTCAGCTGGATATAGTCTGGAGCGGTTAGCGTGTGCCGAGGAGACTTCACAGCGGTTTAGAACACAGCGCAGCGAATCAGATTTTAAAACCCATAGAACCCATTTTCTAAAAATAACTCTGGTTGAATTACGCTCCGGCATCTCGGCCTGAGTCTGAAGGCAGTTAACTGAACTGCACACCTAATTTGCCCTCCGTTGTCACATTCAGCCTCGAGTGACGGTTTTACTTAACGCTGATGAAAGTGCTCAACTCGGCTTCACCCACAGAAGGCAGCACTTTTATCAAGTGTCCACAGCAGGCGTCCGTAGATGGACATGATCCATCAGCCCGAGGCTGCTGCCTCATTGTGGTGCATGTTGCTTTATTGAAAACCATCAGCAGGCAGCGCAAGACCACCTGAGTGTTTCCATTTAGGTGCCTGAGAATACAGCACAGTCCCTTATGCCTTCTACAGTTCGACAACTCCCGAGTGGCACAGCCGTACGATTCAATCCCTGGTGATGCAACAGCCATTTGTGGCCGAGAATACAATTGACCTTCCTGTCTCTGAGTGGATAGGATGACCCCCTCTCCCAACCAGTCACTCAGGGTGACGCTAGGAAGTGAGGGTGTCTGTTAGCTGAGCTGGCAGTTAGCACTCTCCTCAAAGCGTGTTCAGCTGTCTAGTGACATTGACGTGACTCAACTTGGAGGAAGCACATACTAGCCTTCACATTGCATGGTAGAGGGACCAGACTTAGCAGTCAGATTATCCCATTCTTCATGGAGGATTCTCTCTGTGAACTGCTATCTTCAGGTCCAGTCTCTCCAAAGTTTGATGGTTTGATGAGGCTTCAGTCTGAGTTTTGACTAGGCCACTCAAGGCCATTCAGAGACCTGCTGTGAAGTCACATTAGCGTTGCTTTGGCTCTATGCGTCAGGCCACTGCGTTCGTTTGCTCTGGATGCTACATTCTTTAAGGATGTTTTTGTATTTGGCTGCTTTTATCCATACGTCAACTGGAAATCGTCTGCACCACCATGTTTTACTATAGGGATGGTATAAGCAAGTGACTTTGGTTCCTTCTTATCTCCTCTGACCAAGGCCCTTTTTGCTCATATGCCCAATTTCATTTGGCCAAACGGTCAATGCTAGGAAGGCCAAACACATTTCATTTCACAATTGAGGCCACTGTGGTTTTGGGAACTCTCAAAGTCTTGGATACTGTTCTATATCTTAGCCCTGATCCAGGTCACGCCATAATTTGATTGCGGAGACTGGCAGACCATTTCTTGGTTCTTGCCCTGACAATGCAGTGTAAATGATGGGTTATATGAGTTAATAATAAAGTCCAGCTGAGTCCATTGTTTCGACCAACACAGCATTTCACCTTTCCTGTCAGCTTGTTAATCCTTATTTGTTAAACTTGTATCTTTGGGGAAAGGTAGGGGGTGAGTGCCTTTTTATTTTAGCTGCCTTGTCCTTATTTGCTAGCAGGGACTTGTTTCACGTTCAGGAAGCTGTTTTGGCGTATGCTCACCCCTGAGTAAATGGTGCAGGGGTGGCTCAGCAGTTTCAACATCGGGCTATGGGTTGAGGGTACAGGGTTGTGAGTTCAATAACCTTCACCCACCCTGCTCCCGGAGCGCCACAGCGATGGCTGCCCACCACTCCTGGCACGTGTGCTTGCGATTTCTGTGCGTGTTTACTGCACGGATAGCGTCTTGGGGGTGTTTACGCTTGAAGTTTAATGCGTCTCTGCCTTATTCATATATAAATCCTGATACTTAATATGCATGAAGAACCAACAGTAAGTATGAACATTAAACATTATAAGTTTTTGTGCGTTAACGGTTACCCAACGTAATACTTTGATGACTGATTTTACAGCCAGGTAGAATTTGTAGTTTTAGCTCAATTTGCTACCATGCTACCTACCCTGCTGAGCTAATGCTGTGGATGCAGTGTGTTTACTGTGCGTTTCTCTAGCACGTTTCTACTTTCCCGGTGTGTGCAACCTGTATTGCCTACTGACCATTGCTTCTTTTGGTCCAGTGATGTCAGAGCGTAATCAAGCCAACTAATCAAGAATGTGATTCTCTTGCCGACAAGGTTGATTACTTGTTGCAGCCCTGAAAGGAAAGCCTTTGCCCAAACTCCATGGAAGCATCACAGAGAAGAGGTTAGCTGGACAGACTGGACAGTAAAGGTTATTAAGCTAGCTGAGTGAGAGGCAGCAGTGGGTTAGATGGTTAATTAAGCCTCCTGAGTGGAAATTTTACCAGCTGCTGGCTTCACATCATTATTGGCACTCTGAGCTCCAAACACAGCGTCAAAATCTACATTCATGGTGGCCATGTGAGCGGACTGCTGGGGAGCGCCACTCTCTAGACCTGAAAACAAAAATCACACACACACACACAGACAAAACTTAGTGTTGGCTCCTTAATAGTTTGATTGTTGTCACACTAGGGCTCACTCAGCAGACAGACAGGCACAATAAACACATCTTTTAACTGGGTTCCCACTTCCCCAGTCATTGTTTTTCAGTCAGAGCAAAACAATGAAAGAGAAACCATCTTCTCCGTTTTGTCTCTGAACTGCCCGTAATTACCGCTTCATCTTCTGTCCCTTTCTTCTGTGGATGTGTGCGCACTGCAGGTGTGATGTACGCAGTGAACGTACAGGCTGCTGCACTGATTGCGGCTAGACAGTTTGGAGCAGGCAGCTGTAGTGACAAAGTGTACTGCCCCTGGCCCTTCTGTTCCACTCTGCCTCCACCACACGCTGACCTACAAAAACCAAACCCTCCCCCCCTCCTTCACTCGCTCGGTAGCTCGCTCATTCGCTCCTTCATCACAACAACAATGTCCTCATTTCACATCCTGTTTAGGTTCACTATTACCATTATGGTCAGGGATATGCATCACAACACAGGGGCTAGGATTTTATTGTGATACTGTAAGCAAGCGGACATTGTGATTATTATGTGAGTTATTTAATTTTTAGGAATCAGAACAGTGAGATCTGAAGAACACTGCTATCCAACAGTTGGGGTTTAGAATTGCTAAAATAGGATCAAAATAAATGAATAAATAAAAACAAATACAAAAAAATTAAATATAGTATCACAATACACTTCAATTTGAATATTAAATCGTCACATCATTGTGTATCATGACATGTATCACATTGCCAGGTTCTTTTCAATACCCAGCCCTTTGCACAAACCTGCTGTATACCACAAATCTGTTGTATTGTATTGTATGAATGTAAACTATTCATTAAATTTATATGGATTTGAGAATCAATCCAGTACTGCGAAACAATCATGATTCATCAATATATCAAAACACCCCTAATTACTATAGCACTTAAGCCTTCAACAGTGTACCTGCTCACACACTGCATTCACTCCACCCATTCATCTACAAAGTGGGCGTTTTAAAACACCGATAGGCGGATGGATTGATGGAAGGTTGAAAGAGATACAGAAAACAGTGCATGAATGAATGAATTTTTGGATTTATTAACTAATAAATGAAAGAATAAGCAACCCAAAGTCTGTGCAGCTGCCATAGACCCTTATTTCACTAGCAATACAGATACTGACACAGTCACAGACAGTTCCCTAAAGTTCCCTAAATAAGCACAGGCACTCCTACAACCCTACTCCTACGGTTCCTAAAACCATGCTCTTCCCTCGGTTCTCACTAAGATGACAACAAAATCAACCACCGTTACTCTATAATGGCAACTTAAAGACAGACTTGAGGGACTAGAAAGCATGTTTAAGGCATTTACCCATCACAGCACCGACAAGTCAAAACGACTTAAATGCTGACTGGCCTTTCAAACAGTAAAAACGCTATCAGTGGAGCAGCCCACTGTGTCTCTCTAGCTAGAGAGCGAGAGAGCCCTACCTCCCCAGGCACTGGTGGCTGTGGATATGGACGGAGTGCTCTGCACGGCAGGGATGAAGGCTGGCTGGAGGTCAAACAGGTCGCTGGTGAGGTTTGGCATGCTGTGGAAGGAACAGAGAAACAGGAGGACCTTTAGCCAACAGTGAGGTTTAGGATGTTGGATGATCACCACCACCACTGCACCTCATCCCCAGCTCCACAATTTCATCTCAAAAGCACTGGATGGAGCACCATCATTCCAGAGAACACACTCAATGCTGGAGGGGTTTATACCCCCCTTGCCCACGCCGGACATTAGGCATGGTTTCAATAGTTCTTGTTTATCTGCTCCAAAGTGTCTTGTTCTATTGACAGTACTTCTCTACAGGGTCATTTTCCATACTTTTATAATAATAAAATAAAAACATATCTTTTTGGATTACTTCTTGCAGAAATATTTGTTCAGTTAATTTGTGATCATCTAAACATGTAACATGTTTACACTAACAATACTGCCCAAACTTTCGCAAGTGGCTATATTTATATCAGAACATTCAATCATTTAAATAGCAGGAAAACAACTTATCAGAAAATAAGTACTACTAATAGTACAAGACAGTGTGGACTTTATCACCACACCTGCTCCTGGAGACCCTCAATAAACAAACAAACAAAAAACAAACAAAACAAAATGTTCAACATAATCATAAATAAGGTTTTTTTTTTTTAACTCATAGGCATAGGAGCCCTGTGAGATCTCCATGAGTAGGCTTGGTGACCACTAGTGTCAACTGTGGTGTGTCATATGGGTGAGTGCAGTAGACCTGTTGGTGGCAGGGGCAGTGGTGGTGTGGTTGGAGAAGGGGTCCATGGCCACGCTGTGGTTGTTGGCAATGTTTGCAGACTGAGTGCCAGGGGAGGCAGAGGGAGTCTGCATGCCGATTTCCTTTAGACGCTGATCCTGCAGACAGTCAGACACACACAAACCTTCACACCTTGCAGATGTGGGAAAACAGCATGAAGCTGTGAAGCTTTAAACATGGCTGACAATGTGTGCATTACTTATACACTGTTTAAAAGCACCTAAATATACAGCAAAGACTGCCCACGTAACAGAATCGCGTGACTAACGCTAAAGACTGAACAGTTAATACGGAATATGCTAGTGTAAATACAGTGGAATTATAAATATTGCTTATGCATTTTCCTTCTTGTATCTCCAAAATGGCAACTTTACAAAAGAAGAGGAAAAAACACAACAACAAACATCTTAACTTTCAATGGAAGTTAAGTCATGAAATTGTGAGACAAAACTGGCAGGTTCACATAATGTGAAAACTAAAGAAACACTAGGTTTTTGATATATAGGCGATGCTATACTATTCAGGTTTTTAAACAGTAGTCTACCAGATTTGGCTATGCAATGCAACATTAAATTGTTCAATTGCAGCATTAGGGTTGGCCGGTGTCCACTTTTTTATGTCTTTACATCGTCTCTACATAATCCCGTGGTATACAGTATTACCAGGGACAGCAAGTTGAGAAAGTAGTGTAGATGGTTCTGTTTACGTAGCTTCCAAACATCTCCTGCGTTATTTTAATACCAAAAAGAATGCAATGACATACAGTAGAGATGTTCACAAGTCACAAAATACAAGCCCAAGTCAAGTGCATATGGTAAGTATAGCATAAAAACAAATATATATTATATTGCACATTCCCACTCTATTGTTATATCCCACGTATATACCATGTATGCTGCTCCAGCCGAAGCTATGCTACGCTGCTTTGTTTCCACTCACTGATATCCCACTCACACAAGCTGGATGTTGTGGATTGTCAGAAAACAATTTGGGCTCTGTCCCAAAATCAACAAAATAAAGTAACTTCCTGTAACATTCACACCCTGGATAATGGAAAGACACTTCTTTACGTGTTATTTTAGACGAGTCCGAGTCGAGTTTATTTATACCCAACTTAAGTACTACTCTGACTCGAGTCGCTTACTTGAGTGCCCATCTCTGGTATTTCCCAACCCCAATCAGCATATTTGTATACTTCACACCAGAGCACCAAACCCAGCTGAGAGCTGAACTCTTTTCCTGCAGCCTGATGAAGCACTACAGGGTGGAGCTAAAACAACCAGCCAGATTCTAACTGAAACAAAAGCCTATAGTGATACCACACACTCACACACACACACACACACACACACACACAGACCAGCAACCACATAATCCAACATACTGCCAAGACAGATACTGTAACCACACTGACCGTTTCAGCCCAACCATAAACCAAGAGAATAACTGTCTTTCCACAGTCTGTGTGAAGAGAAGTAAAGACCTAAAACTACAGCTTCATATCTTCCCCGTGGGGGCCTACAGGGGCTGAAAAACGTCCTCTGCAACTTCAAGGAGTGAAAAAAGGGGCGTTTAAGCCAAAGCTCTAGACACAAATTGTGTGGCTAAATGATTACCTTTCAAACTCTCCACAAGCACTGCAAGCTATAATAAAACACAAATATCTGGCACTCTCATCCCGCTGGAGAGCACTATGAACACACTGTAGCGGCCGTACCTTTTTGAACGACTGCCCAATTCCAGGTGCTATTTCTAGAGACAGTGCTATCTAAATCTAAAGTCCATTCCAGGACACCAGTTTTCCTGCCGCTCCTGCTGAGGGTGTGTTTGCATCCCATATGGGATGACCAAGCCTCCAGACAGGGACAAAGAAGTTTTGGCTAACCTCACTCTCTCCTCACTGCCTGGGGCTAATCACTGATGGGACGAGGGCATCTGGATTAAACAAATGCGCACACGCGCGCACACAGAATCTACCTACTGTGTGTGAAGGACATCGTGTACCCAAAGCATCGCAGCCTTAATCCTGCCAAGCCTATGTTCTGAAAACCTTACAGAAAGACTTTGAGCCTTCCTTTATCACATACCGATCTGAGACCAGCTTTGTCGTATCACTATCAGATGAGAAATACACCCACCTGCCTACCTGCTTAAAGGTTTATTAAGTGCTGGATCAGAGTGAAGACAAATACAGGCAAAAGGAAAAACGATAATTCAGGCATCTTCAGCACATTAAAGCAACAATATGTAACATTTTTACCTCAAAATAACCGCTTCAAATCCATGCTGAGACACTCCACTGACCGAGAGAATCGTTTCCATCATCGCCAGTCTGGGCTCAGCACGCTGCTTACCACACTATGTATCTCTGGACAACTTTTTAAGAACTGTGGAACTGTGTCCAACACAGCTGTCATATTACTCTACTATGTCTTTACACATTCTACTTTCACTTTCAATGACTATTCCGTATCTCAGCTCATCCAGAAATGCATTTAGGTACGCCCTTTAGCAGTGAATTACACTGTAGGAGGACTGTATAGGGAGCCCATGAGCTAGAAATACCAATTCTCACATAGCGGTGCTTTAAGGCTAGATATCCATTTAGTTGTCTAATGACAGGACAGACATGTTTCAGGGCCCACCCAGCCTTCTTCAGCATATCAGCGGCAGTCAGGAGGAGCTGCTTTTAGGCTACGAGTTCTCAAGCCCCAAAAACAGAGATGAACTACATCAAAAGAATCTTGTCAACACAGTACACCACAACGCTTGGGAACAAATGACTGAACGGACACAAACGTAAAACAACCCCTTGCTTTATTTTTATTATTTTCTACATTGCAACTTAATACAGGGTTGGTTTTCTAGACAGGGATTAAGCCTAGACCTGGAAAACAGTGTGCTGAATGAAGATTCCCCATTAAAAGGATTAGGTAGTCCAGGACTAGGCTAAATCCATGTCTGGGAAACTGACCCGTTACATTTGACAATGCAGAGAACTTTAAAGGTACATTATACAGTCTCTATGCTCTGAATGCAAAGTTCCCAAGCCAGTCAAACTTAAGGAAATAGAATTCCAAACCATTATACCACGTGATAAATGGAAACGCATCAGAAAACTTGAATAGTAATCAAGAACTGCTGTGCATATTTGGCACACCTGAAGTTTTATATTTACAGTAAATTTCAGTCTCTACACTTAGTTCCGGTTTTCTAAAGTTCTGCGAAACTGTGCCAATCAATATCCTTAGGGATAATGATTTTGAAAAAAATAAATTGGGACATTTCATGAGAATCAATCAGGATTCATTTTTACATTTTTCATAACCTAAACAACAAAGTAATCAACATGTATCAACATTCTTGTTGTCAAAAGTTAATACCTGAATGAATGTTAATTAGCTAAAGTGCTTGACACTTTAAAAATCCTTAATGTATTTAATGCTTCTTCCCCCTCCTCATAACTTTCACCAGCTTCCACCAAGATCTCATAGGAAATGCAATGTTGGCAAGGCTGTTGTGCTGTGACTGATGACAACAGGAGGAAGCAGGCAGATAAACAGGCAAATTAGCAACGGGGTGGAGTGGGGAGTGGGGGGGTTGGGGGGTTGGAACATGCAGGTCCCTACGCCAATTTGTAAAAACCAAGGTTGCAGTATCCGTCTGTAATGTAAGATGAAGATCAATTCCCTCCAAATGTATACATGGCACATTTACAGCCATGCTGAAACGCAGCCAGATGCGTTCATCCTGAGTTAGAGAGAGTTGTGGGAGTTGGCTGGTGGTGCAAATAACTGCCAGTGTGCTACGCATAAATGCCAGAGATGAAAAATTAACCTACAAAAACTTACCTCACTGTACAGGATCAACAGACAGCCATAGTTGACTGTGAATCTATGACTGTTTTTGGATCTTAGCCAAGCTCATACTGAAAAAGGGCTTCTTTAACAAATTCCCAGACTAACTGACGTCCCAGAAACTAAGCCAAAAAGTATATATTTACTGCACAGTATAGATATTTCCGTGACATTCAATCTTTTGATACGGTTTATAAAATAGGCCCACCTTCAGTCCCAGGTCCTCATAAACCCTAAAGGCTCAGGTATAGCTCCAGCAAAACAACACTTATGACCATCTTTGCCAGCTTAGAAGCTCACACAATGACACAATCTTGTTTTGTTGTGCATACACACTCTAGGACTGCAGGTGGTGCTATGACATGGTAATTTCTGTGACATTTAGAAGAGGACTGCATGCTGTAAAGTACCGCCTCTTCTGCATCAACCAATCACACACCTTTTCCCCCCGCAGAGACCAGGGGAATGTCGTATCCACAAGACATATACTGAGGCCTTACAGAGCTCCAAGAATGTTTAACTATATTTACCTGAGCATAGTTGAATAGTTCGGTACATGGAAGTGACCTCCCTGTGCCCTCCTTCAAAAAAAAAAAAAAAAAAAAAGTAAAAATCTGTCATAACCCAAATAAAGCTGGACATAGGCCAATTTCACAAACCCAAAACTGTAACATAGCAGTCCTGACTGATTTTAATTGCACCCTAAAATCCTCTAGTGAAAGCCTTTTGAGCTGTAAAACACTGACGCCATAATATGTAGCATTCACTCAGGGTGATCTTTCTGACGTTTTGTTGAAAGCAAACAGAGCAGCTCATCACCTACAGACTCTGGTAGTTATGGGTAAACAGGTTGCTATGTGAACCAGGCCTTGTGACCGCAGCTTTTCAACTTTTTTGCCAGTGTCTGCAAAAAGGGGGCTCAAACTGGGCACACATCAGAGCAAAAGGCAGGGAAACTAAGTGGGATCCATGCTAGCTTTTCTCTCGATCAGCTTTTCTCTTCTTTTCCATCCATTATCTGCTTCTCTGAAAACAAACTGGACTACCTCAGCTTGAGGTAGGTAGCCTTGTTTGTTTATTAGTTTTTTGGGTTTTTTTTTTACCCAGTAAGCCAAACCCAGGGAAGCAAATGGGGGCAAGCTAACAGCTAACCTGGCTACAATAGCTTGCCAACAATACAGTGTATCGGGAGGATAATGAGAGAGGACGAAGACACTATCCGCCAATAAGAACAATGAGTCTGTTATGGTGTTAAAAGTATGCTATGTGGCTCCTGTGAGCCGCTGCAGTGCCGTAAACCAGCCAACAAAAGCAGAGTGATCGTTTTCTAATCATCTGACAGCATTCATTTTAAAAGTGTTGTTCTGATAGATGTAAATCTGACAAGCATTAGTGAAGACCCTTCACAGGAAGACTGAAGCCCACCTTGAGCGCCTGCAGTCTGGCCTGCTCCTCCTCCAGAGCCTGTTGCTTCTCCTTCTCATCCACACGAGTGAAGGACATGCCTGTGTTGGACAGTGACGACACAGCGCTGGAGAGAGTAGTGGCTCTGAAAACACACAGGAGGTGAAATGAGGACACCGTGCTGGAGCAGACACAGTTTCTGATTTAATTACTACGGTCATATAGATGACAGTGCAGTACAGGGAAGGTCTCAAATCACAGGTAATCACAGCACCGCATGACCTGATTAAACGCATAAGCCATTCTCCTCACATCTGTTACATCATTAGACTACGCTGAATCTCCCATGACGGTTGTAGATTAATTCTATTACTGCTAAGCTCGACTGGTGAAGATGCTTAAGGAAATTCATTAACTCTGCTTATTAAGTGACCACCAAGGAAAGAAAACAGGCAGGTATTGCGTTCTGACTTTTAAAGTGGTAACTGCACTTGACAGGGAGAAATAGCTCTTTCAGAACAAGTTCCTGGTTTTGGATAGATTTCAAATTCACACAGGGGATTAAACTGATTTTGCTTTGAATGTAAGAAAATTTGACCTGGGGTAAGAAGTGTGTTTAAGGGCCAGGTTTTGCTCTCACTGAGATCCTGAGGCATTTTCTTATGAGTTCACTCTTCTCAGGCAGACACTTTCCAGGACTTTTCCAGGACAGTCATACACTATATGGACACCTGCTTATTCATTGCCCCCCCCCCCAAATCAGAGGTATATAGTAAAAATAATAATACAAATTATTCTTGTTTTCGTCTCTATAGTCTAAAGAAAGCTATCTACTAGATTTTGGAGCATTGCTGTGGGGATTTGACTGCATTAAGCATTATTCAGGATGTTGGATGATCACCACCCCACTCTGATCCCAAACGCATCCCAAAAGTACTGGATGGAGCACCATCATTCCAGAGAACACAGTTCCACTGCTTCACAGCTCAATTCTGAGGGACTTTATACCCCCTCTAGCCCACACCTTGCATTGGGCATGGTGCCATAAGGTGTAAGTTTATCTGCTCCAGAGAGTCCTTTTCTACTGTCAGTACATTTGTACCAGGACTAATAATAAAAAAAATAGTGATTGACATTTATTCCCATCAATGCATTTATTTAGAAGTCTTTTTATATTTGGATGTGGGGCATTTTATTTGACAGGGCTGGTCCTACACTATTGAATATACTCATGTCAGATTATTATGACCATTCTGCTTTGGAATGAACTCTGACTACTCGTTTCACTCCACTTACCCTACAGGAGCACTTTGTAGTTCTATAATCCCAGACTGCAGTCCATCTGTTTCACTGCATACTTTGTTAGCAGTCTATCACCCTGTTCAACGGTCAGGACCCCACAGAACCACCACAAAGCAGGTATCATTTGAGTGGTGGGTCATTCTCAGCACCGCAGTGACCCTGACATGGTGTTGGCATGAGTGGATCAGACACAGCAGAGCTGCTGGAGGGTTTAAACACTATTAGACACTCCTACTTAGTAGATGTGAAGTCAGAGACAAAACCTTGTCTGCTACCGTCTGCTGCTGCACACTGTGTTGGTCATCCTCTAGTCCCTCATCAGTGGTCAACGATTCACCACCCAAACAATACCTGTGGTACTCTATGTAATGGTCCATGTTCATTTCAAACCAGGGGTGGTTATAATATTCTGATATGACTGTGTATCTACTGAAAGGCGGTCCTATATCAGCTGTAAAGGGCACCTTCCAAAGAGAATGCGTAAGAACACAGCAGTGAAGTGTGGGTACCTGCTGTCTGCAGAGAACTCCTTGGTCTTTTTGCCCTCCAGAGAGGCCAGGTGCTGCTCCAGAGCTTCCAACAGACTGCTGGGAGCCTGAGGCAGTCAGAAAAAGAGAGAGAGGGGAACAGTGCAATGAGAGACAGAGATGGAGAGTACCATCAGAAAACTCACTACCATTTTTCTCACACACATGCACAGACTAGGGTCAGACTGATAGGAAGACTTTGTCGCAGTTTTAGATGGCTACATATTCTATGAATTATATAATTATAATTAATTAAATAAAATAAATCATTAATATTTATATATATTAAATAAATAAATAAAACACAGTGTTCATGAAATGATCTACACTATATGTCCAAATGTTTGTGGACACCCCTGAATTGCACCCATTGCTGACACAGATGCAAATGCACACAGATACAGCTTGTCTAATCCATGTAGAAAAGTATTGCCAACAGAAAGACTCTCTGGAGCAGTTCAACATGAACCTGCTGGCACCATGCCTAATGCCAGGTGTCAACTAGAGGGGTATAAAGCCCCCCAGCACTCTCTGGGATGATGGTGCGCCAACTTAATACTTCTGGGATGAGTTGAGATGAGAATATAAATCATACAGTTAAACAAGGGATGCGTCATTCTGTCTGCAGGGGCACAACCGTCTAAGGCAGGGATGGGCAACAGTTCTGTGCTGTTTTTCTGCATTCTGATTCAACTCCCCTGTTACCTGCCAGGTTTAGTGGGTCTTTAGAGCAGGACAATCAGCAAACTACATTGAACTCCTGCCCTTTTCGATCACCCCTGGTTAAAGTCCTGCTCTACTTTTGGGATGATTTCTGAGAAAAACGTGGTTTGTCTATGTCAACTGATGTACAGTCATACCCTAGCGCACATGCACACATTCACTTTTACCTCAAAGACATACACACATTTCCAAGTCTCGGAAGACAATGCCTGTAACATGCCTTAAATCACAGTATTTAAATATTAGCAAGCTCAAAGAGAGAGTCAGAGAGAAGGATGAGTTAGGAAACATGCATGTTTTGGAACCCCATTCCTGATCATACCTCCTCACCCACAGCAAGTATACTAATCGGCCTGTGAGAGAGTAATATGTAGGAAATGTGCATTCTGACTAATTCTGATATTCGAGTACCCACACAAATCCTCCATGAATGGATATTTGGTGAACTGGGTTTAAAATGTTGGCTGATAAACAAGTCTGAAAGAATTTCCCTCAGCAACCAAATACCGTTCTGCCAGTTCTGTTGCAGCTACTGCAGAACCTTCACCTGACAGCATTGAAAAGACGGGGGGGTTAAGGCCAATCATGCTCTCTTGGATTTCCCAGCCACTTAATAGCCATTTTTTTCCTATCTGACTTCTTGTGATGCAAGAAATAAACAGTTTACGAATGTGATTATCCATGCTTTTCCCAGAGCACATTCCAGGTAATCTGTGCAAAGCTTTCTCCGTTCAGATTCAGATTCACCAACTTCAGGAGACAGACAAGAATGCACAGAGGCATTCATTCACTTCACTCCAATTTTACATTTCTGTTTTACCATTCTCTTTTAGTTTTCTCCCCGCTCTGAATGAAGCTACTTTTCACCCATACAGAATAGCACGATTATTCCTGGACTGTATCTTACAGGCCTTCAAAATCGATCTACAAGCGGTTTTAGAGAGAGCTGTCTTCCAGTCCCAGCATATTGAGCGTGTTAGAGGAGTGCATATGGCAGCAAAGTCTAAATGCCACAAAACTACCTTTAACCAACGGAGAGCGACATAAATACAGACAAAAACCAGTGCCCGAAGAACCGCCATGATGGCAAACGGCCGAAGATCTATTACAGCTGCTCCCTACAATTCCATGCCCAATAACCTAAAGTAAACTCCACTGCACAAGTTCATTTAGACAGTGTCAATGTTAGCACGGGCAGTGCCCTCAAGCTTTCTGAGGGAACTTGACATTCTGTGCCAACTTTCCAGAGCACACAACTAATGTTTAAACTGTACTTAAAGTCAAAGCAAGAGCCATATAAGCCCTGGGTCAGCTGGGGAGTCTGGATATGACCTGAACTTCAGTGTTCCCCCTTAATGAGATGCTAGTTCTCTAGACATAAAGCCAGAAGTCCACGTGGAAGTGGAAATCAGGGAGAAAATGTGCCACTTTAAGGCTTGGGCTTTGTTCACATTACAGGACAAGCTTATTGTGATGGTGTGAACACAGAAACCTGATTATCTTAAACCTGATTTCAGTCACTTTCATAAGTGTTCCTAGACTGAACACATGGCCCATACAAGGCCAGGTACACAGCATTCTTATTACAGTTGCATGGTCCTGTATCTGCTATGCATCTGGTCTAGGACCACTAATGAAAGTAACTCAAATCTGGTTTGAAACAATCCAGATCACTTTCACATCTACCCAAATCTCACTTCCACAACTATCCAGTGTCTGTAGGGGATCTAACTCAGTCAGGCAGATTCCTCCTGTACAACATCCGGAGAATTCAACCCTTCCTCTCTAGAGAGACCGCCCAGGTGCTCGTTCAGTCTCGTCACTTCATGACTACTGCAACTCCCTTCTGGCTGGTCTGGCTGGTAAGTTCCGCCATGTTACTCCACTGCTGCGTTCTCTTCACTGGCTTCCTGTAGCTGCCCGCATCAGATTCAAAACCTTGACGCTGGCCTACAAAGCCAAGAACGGATCAGCCCCTCCATACTTGACGGCAATTGTCAAAAGCCGATCCGCACCAAGAACAGCCCAGCTCGACCCGCCATCCCTCAAAATCCATGGAAGACATGAGCCCAGATTTTTTTCTGTCCTGGCGTCGAAGTCGTGGAACGAACTTCCCCTGGGAAGTTCCGAACGGCCAAGTCGCTCGCTGTCTTCAAACCAAGACCCTCCTCTTCCGAGAGTACTTGGGTGTAGAGTGTTATGGTCTCCATATTGACTTGTGTTTGGTAGTGTCTAAATTTATAAGTATCTTTGAATTTTAAGTCTATTCAAACTAGCTGAGGTTATTCTTGAGTTTATAAGTCCCTCTGGAGAATGCCATAAATGTAGATAAGTGGTCCATTTCGGACATAAGAGCGTTTACACTAATGACAGAAACAAACCCCTTCCTACCATGAATGTAAACATTTAATGTGAACAGACAAAAAAAATTATACCTTTTACAATGTTTCTACACTACTGATGTTCTCCATACTGGCTTCACACCAAAGACAACCTCTGACAGAGACCCAGGGAACAGGGAAAGCCTTTAACAGCTAAATAATGCATGCTGTTGCATGTTTGCTGAGGACACAGCGAGGTTATATGAACAGTTATATAATAACAGTCCTGTCAAATGACCATTGTGCTACTCCCCCTGTCCCCAATAAAGAACTGGAATGGACCGAACTGAACGGAGAATGTTAAATGAGAAATATCAGCCTTGGGTTTTCTACTGTAGCTCAAGCCCCTCCCACACACAGAGGCAGGAGTGTGGGGGAATCATGCAAAGTGGGTAAAAGCATGGGCTGAGTCAGTGGGTTAGCCTCGGCTCAAAGGGAACTGGCATAACTTGTCTCTTAAAAGTTATGAGTGCAGTTTGTGGCAGCATGGAGCATGCCCAGTACAAGCAGTGCATGTAACCCATCACCTACAATGTAGGATCCTCTGGTAGTCTGAAAGAACAACAGATGATCTGTTACTGAGGAGGCAATATTTATGTAGTCATCTCTTTTAAAATGCAGTTTCACTTTAAACCAGGATAGGCAAGCTCAAAATGCTAACTATGCCAGAGTTAGATTTGACCTTGCAATGTGATTCGCTAAGAGGTATTCCAAGAAAGCTGATCTCCCGATATTGATCTTATGCATGCATTTTTATAACCTCTTATGTTATTCCCCCTTATGTACCAGTGACCTAGCATCACTCACCATACAGACAGCTAAACAGAGCTTTTTTGAATGCAGAAATTTCTAACTTTTCAAATTTTCTCTCATCTATATGGGGGTAACGATACAATTTGTTTTGGTTCAGAATTTCCACAATATTTTGAGAGAAACCTTAATGAAGAAAACAAGTTTGCTTGCAAACTTTGTTCAAGCTAGGGATGTGCATTCTGACTAATCCCTCAATTTCTCATCTGAAAATGTGTTCTATTAAACAAAAGTAACTGAGAGAAATCTCTCATTATGGAAAACACCCCCCCCCCATGTGACCGATCACAGAGGTACTTATGAAACCACATCTGCCAGGTAGCTGACAGAAGTGTTAAGGGAGCCCTATATAAGCAGGTGCAGCTCCCAAATTCCCCATCTTCACTCTTCTGTGAAAACCTTTCCTTACTACCTGCTCTTGTTCAGTGTGTTCAGTTTCCACTTAGGAGTTAACAGACAGACTTAAGAATTATCTATGGTTTCTTGTAGCTCTGCTCATTCCTGCCTTGTGCCTTGCAACTCTTTGGCCACTGCCCAGGATCCTTACTCCCCATGTATCTCAGGTATTGGGCATCCTCTAAGTTGGACGGCTACTTTGTCTGCCGCGGCTCGCTGCCGAGAAGCACTGATAATTGGAAATATGTAGGTTTTTGCGTCCGATCAGAAACGGCTTCAATTTCAGAGCTTGTTAGCAGTGCTGGATGCTGGTGTTTTCTCCTCAGTGTATGACGTGCCAAATTTGTGTTTACCATTTCTAAAGCCAGCTTACCTCAGTTACAGCCAATGTTTCTCAGTGATTTACATGGCTTAGAATAAGGTAATTGCTTTTCAGATTAGCACCTTCTCTGGTCAGATTGAAAAGGAAAGGGGGGGGGCTGTACTGGGGCACCCTAGTGTGTGCAATTATTTAGAAAATATCTGAATGGAGATATTTTATGGAGGTTATAGCACTGGTTCCTTAAATAGTTTTTGAGCGGATCCCTAGTTTAAACACTGCTATTGGACATAATGCATGAAGAATGGGCATTCTATTAACTGTCACAATCCCATGATGCACACTGAATTAAGATATCACAATGTGGGCATGCATCGTTACCCCCTGGTCAAAACATTAGAAGTTAAATATGAATTATTAATGAAATATTAAAAACAGAACTGTGTTATGACAGCAACTTCAGTGTTCCATTGTGTGATGAATACAGGGCAGACCAACCACCAGAACAACTCTTCAAATGACACAGAAAATGTTAGTAAAACACAGTCATTAAAATACAGCAATGAGGACCTGCAAGACAAACTAGAGAGATAAACAGAGAGAGATAAACAGAGAGAGAGAGAGAGAGAGAGAGAGAGAGAGAGAGAGAGAGAGAGAGAGAGAGAGAGAGAGAGAGAGAGAGAGAGAGAAAGCGCGCGCTACATAGATATGAAGGACACTAGGGTGTGATATGAGCAGTGCAGGAGGAGGAAGTGGAGATGAAATGTACACTGACCTGAGTGAGATCTGGGATGTCACCCTGATCAATCCCAACTTGCTGTGTCAAACAAACAAAAAAAAAAAAAACAGGCAAACAAACAACAAAGGGAGGGGGTAAGAAAAGAAACAACATAAAGGGTCATTACTTCATGCAATGGCTGTAAAATGAAAAACAAACATGTAAATAAATAAACGGCATCAACAGAAACATGGAGGTCATGCATGCTGCCGTACACTCAGACGGAGATGGGAATGAACGCAGAAAGTGAATAATGCTTCTGATAGCCGGGACCAGACTACAGAGTGCACTGGGCCAGTGTGTTGGGACTCAATACACAGAAGCAATTTAAAAACACACACACACAAAAAAAAAATCCCTCACACAAACACACACACACACACACACACACAAATGATGATCGATTCCTGAATAAGTTTGGAGAGAGAGAAAAATATAATGATGGACATTCTTCTCAAAGATCCAATTTTAACGTCACGTCTCAGAAATGCTCCCTGCATCATAAAAGAAGCTGGCCAGAGAGATAAGGGGAAAAAAGACGGGGGGTGGGTGGGGGGGGGGGGGGGGGGGGGGTTATGAGGAGGGAGAGGCAAATGGAGTACGACAGCATTAGGGCCAAGCCAGGCTGCTTCAGACAAGTAAAGAGCAGAAAGTGAAGCAAACGTGAGAGCGGCAGCACAGGAATTCATCAATGTCACTGCGAGGGAGGACCAGCTGGAGCTGCAAAGCTTTCAGAACGCCTTCAGCAGCTCACATGAGAAACACGCAGCCCTCCTTATACTGCTCTGTTCTGGACCAGAAGCCAGCCTCCGCGGGCACTCTGACACTTGAGACCTACACAGCAGGACAAGCAGCAGACACTGGTCATGATGGAGGAGGAGGAAGAGGAGGGACAGAGAGAGCGCAAGGACAAAGAGAAATAGTGGGAGAGAAAGAGAGATGTATGGGATAGTCAGAAGTATATGAGAAAGTGAGAAAGAGAAAGAAGGCATGAGAGAGCAAGAAAGAGGAGAAAGTGTGAGAGAGTGAGTGAATAAAACAGGAAGAACAAGGGAGAAAGAAAATGAGGGACAGGGAGAGAGAGCCTGCGAGAGCTTGAGAAAGCGTATCTGCGCATGAGAGATTGAGAGATTGAGAGAGAGAGAGATTGAGAGAGAGAGAGAGAGAGAGAGAGAGAGATTGAGAGAGAGAGATTGAGAGAGAGAGAGCGATTGAGATTGAGAGAGAGAGAGAGAGAGATTGAGAGAAAGAGAGAGAGAGAGAGAGAGAGAGAGAGCGAGAGCGAGAGAGCGCGAGAGAGAGAGAGATTGAGAGAGAGAGATTGAGAGAGAGAGAGCGATTGAGATTGAGATAAAGAGAGAGAGAGAGAGAGAGAGAGCGAGAGAGAGAGAGAGAGAGAGCGCGAGAGAGAGAGAGAGAGAGAGAGAGCGCGAGAGAGAGAGATTGAGAGAGAGAGATTGAGAGAGAGAGATTGAGAGAGAGAGAGCGATTGAGATTGAGAGAGAGCGATTGAGATTGAGATTGAGAGAGAGAGAGAGAGAGAGAGAGAGAGAGAGAGAGAGGAAGAAAAGTGAAGCAGCACAAGAGAGAGAGGGGAAAAAATAGTGTAAGGGAAATAAGAAAGAGAAAGGGTGAGACCAAGAAAGTAACACTAGGGAGATACCTCAGCAAGTAGAACCATGAACAGTAGGTGGAAGAAATAAATAAAGAGTCAGAGAAGCAGAGAAAGGGAGGTGGTGAGAGAAACAGAGATGAAATGAGAACAAGAGAGAGGAAGCACTAAGTATAGATAGACTTGAGAGCGTGTGAGAGGGCTATGAGAGCGCGAGAGATAGGGCGTGACAGCAGGCGAGAATGAAATCTTTGATCATATTCCTCTCCTAAATCACTGCAGAAGCGCCCTCACAGGAAAAGGAGGATCATTATCAAAAGGCTGTCGATGTGGAGGCATCTTAACCTCGTTGACTTGGGGGATGGAGGGTACGGCCGGCTGCAGGCCTTTCTGCTAATGGGGGGCTCAGGGACGCAGGTCCACACAGCCTGAAGCAGTCCGTACTCGTCTTCGTCTCGGTATAAAATCAGGCGAGAGGGAAACGTCCATGCCTGGAACAGCCCTGAATGCCAAATTGGGTTATGGTAGCATTGGGGTGTGTGTGTGTTTTGAGGACTAAATTGGGCTTAAGAAAAAAAAGGAGGTAGATGATATTTGAGGCCCATCTCCTCTCTCATCCCCCCAAAAAAAAAAAAAAAACTAAAAAATAAAGGAAGAGGGGGGGGGGGGGTTTGGGAAGATCATGTGTGCATGAGAATGAGGAAAAACAATACCTCTGCTACTTTGAGAAACTCTGACAGCTTGGTCATCCTGTACAGGAACTTCTTGTAGATGTCCAGGGCGTCTTTGCACTGGTTCTTCTTCATATCGAAATATTTTTCTGCCAAGAAGGAGCGAGAAAAAGCAGCCATTAGCTGAGCGATTTTGAAACACACAAAGACTGTAATTACCACATCAGCGGCCTGTCAAAACACACGCGGCTGCCTGATGGCGCTGCCAAGATCCAGATAGAAACTGCGGGAGGCAAATTGTCCTCTCAAGGACAGCCAGCACGTCTAATGCTTGTTCAGAGCAGTCAACGTTGAGGATCAGCCTTTTAGCAGGCGCTCCTTTTATAAACGTCTCAAACTTAACGACTGTGCTATTCTGATAAAAACGGGAAAAAAGGGAGAAGAAAAAAAAAAAAAAAAAAAAGTGCTGGACAGTCGAACCATGTCAGAATACAAGCTCCTTCATGGAGGCAGCAGTGCAGCATCTGCGCAGGCGTCAGGTAAAAAGCCACGGGAGCTGTCAGGATTTAACAGCCAAGGTGACATGATGCAGTCCCATATATTTACAGGCTGCTCCGATGGAGTGTGAGAACAGGGTACACTTTTTAGAGTGAGAATATAGCACACATTTCGGAGAGACTGAAAAGAGAACACACTTTCCTCTTTGAGTGAGAGAATAGCTCAGAGCGCGCAGAGAAGAATCACAACAGAAAAGAGAGACAGGGAGGGAGCACCTTCCTCTGAAAGCCCTTTTTCACCAACAAGGTACCTCTACTGCTTTCTGGAAATAAGCAAACGCATGAACCACTCACGCATATTTCCATCAGCTTTAAAGCTGAAGGCTTATGTAACTCATTACACATTATTACGTACCTACGCTGCTAACAATTCATTAAAGCTAATGTTGCCATTTTATTTAATATGCTAACTGAGGGGACATAACATGCACCCTTGAGGGCCGTATCGCCAGGAGAATGTTTTGATTTCAGATTACCCATGATTTTACACACCTGGAAAATAATTGCTGTTGTGTCTCCCCACCCCCCTATAAACAGTTATTTGGTGCAAACCCTAAAGCAACATTACGTTGCAATTGTGCCTTACAATATCAGCTTCAGAATCATGTTAATGCCCCACTGACTAATGGGGACAACAGCGTCTCTGTCACTGCCTAGAGTCTCTGAGGTACGCGAGCAAATCAAGTCCCTGGGGTTCAAGTCAGAGTCTCAAGTCTCTAGAGTGAAAGTCCGAATCAAGTGTAGAGTCTCTGGGTTGTGAGTCCAAATCTATCCCCCAAGGGTGCAAGTCTGAGTCTCGGGTCCCAGGGACACGAGTCTGGATAAAGTCTAGAGTTTCTGGGTTGCAGTCCCAGGGTGCAATACAGAGGGGTGAGAGTCTGAATCACATCTGGAGATTCTGGGATGGGAGTTCCAGAAATTAAGTCCCAGGGGTGCAAGGTAGAGTCTAGAGTCCCTAGGGCACGAGTCTAGAGTCTCGAGTGAAAGTCCAAGTTGAGTCTCAAGTCTCTGGGGCATAAATCAGAGTCCATAGGTGGCGCAAGGTTGAGTCAAGTCTTGTGTCTTTAGTAGAGAACTATTTTTTTGAATCCTATTATTAGCCGATATCATTTCCATGTATAAAAGTCAGTCAGGTTCAGCACGACTTTAAATAATTGAGTCTTTCGTTACAGAAAAACATTCACAACCTGTATGTCTCAAGTCTCAACGAGCACGAGGCTGAATAGCAGTGCACTGAACAATGAAGGCCATGCTTTATGGCATCTCTAGGATGGTCAACAGAGCTCACATAGACTTTTAGAAATCAACAAACACCAGCCTATTTGTCTCAGGACCCCATGCCAGCTTTTAAAGGCGGTGCATTGCTGGAATTTAACCTGCAATTCTCCCAAAAACAGACTGAACCCTACTTTATTATTCTATGCAGTGGGAACACATGGAACGGATTCAGAGCAGGAGCTCAACTTAAACCCAGAGTCCACTCTCAGAATCAGAGTAAGATGCTCCACTGGCATCAGGGAGGCTTACCCAGCAGGTTGATGACCCCCTCATTATAGGCAGCAAACAGACGGATGGAGTCTTTGAAGAGCAGCATGAAGGCAGCGTTGATCACACCGTTGGTAAGCTCATTAGGATTGGCCTGGAGAAACACACACACACACACACACACACACACACACACACACACACACACACACACACACACACACACACACACACACACACACACACACACACACACACACGATAATACAGTGCAGTTTACAGCAGTGCTAGAAAGTAGAGATGCCCACTCTAGTCATGTCTCAAGAAGTCTACACAACAGTACAGAAAAACAAACTTGAGTGTGTTTAGCCTTGCAGGCACACACACAAACACACTCACACATGGACACACACACACGCACCTGAAAATCAAGCAGAGCGTCCAGCTGGTTCTGAATAATGGGCAGAGTTTTGATCAGCTTCTCTGTATTCATGGTGCGCATCACTCCATCAATACTGCACAGCGGACAAACACACATATGAACAAACAAACAAACACACACAAATAAAACACATACAAACAAACAAAAACGAACACCACTGCTCAATATCTCCTCGGGCTGAGAGACTCACTCCTGCAAACACACCACAAACGACTTGTTGGGTCATTTTTTTTCCTTCCCGCTGCCGCTCCTCCAGCCTGTCTACAGGGAGTGAAGAGGCTCTCGCCCATTTGCATGTAGCCTTGAGGAAGAGCAGCAACAGTGAAATAATCAGGGGAGCTGGTGGAGGGCCTGCCACGTTCGCTCATGCTTTACACCACAGTGCGAACGCAAACGAGAGAAAATAGCTTGTGGTGACAATGGAACAGGGCTTGGAATAACAGCGAGTCACACCCCAGCTCAAACTGAGCTCCCATGAGGCGCCGCTTTACCCCCCATTTAAATCACAGCATTTAAACAATCAGCCACTTGATCAGCTCTTTAAAGGCAACTTCATTAGAGCTGTGACAAGCAGGCCCGCTTAGACTGCAGCCCACAGAGCACAGAGGGTACTGGTGCCAAATTAATGAAGTGAATATTCGTGACAAAATGTGATTTATGGGAAAAAATAAACAGTAAAGAGCTATGAGCAATTTGATTCATTGCCATTAAATCAATCTACAAGCTAGGTTTATTGTGCTATCCATGTAACACTGCATAGTTACACACTTTAAAGTGTTTTTTCCCCTAAAGTCCAACTATGACTTTGCATGGAAATTCATTTTCACAACTACTTTCTTTCTGTCCCTTAGAATCAAACAGTCATTTTTTTTAACTGCATCTTTAGCCAGTATCTCCTCCCTCGTTATCAGCAGGTCTCCCGCCCTCTCAGCTCATTTAATAACAAGCATGCGGAGACTGAAGTGGGAAATAGACAAGAGGCTTTCTCCTTCATACATAGCAGGAACGTCACCACCCACAAAAATTCTCACGATTTTATCATCAACTAAGGTGGAGTTTTGAGCACTGAATTTCCAACCACTTGGGGGCGCACAAGCAGGTTTGGATGAGCAAAAGTTGAATATCAAGAAAAAAATATTTTTTTTTTTTATATCTGCATGGTTTGTCCAACAAAAAACCATCAAAAGTCGAATCCAATTATCTCTGCTCTGACCTGCATATATTGTGCTTAATAATAATAAAAAAATATTTATATGAATATGCGTATGTACATTCAAGTTTAGGCACTACTGGTCAAAACACTTGCTTTTCTTGATATTCTAAGGCACATTTTATGTTCCTGATAATTCTGCCCACCTGAATATAATGTAAAATAAATTTCAAATGTAAAATATATTTCAAAACATATTAGTTTTGCAGTTTTGCTCCATAAACAGGGTATACAGACGGGAGTAAACTAAACTACATCTAACATTACATTTTCATTATATTAAGCCCTTTAGGACTGGATAGGGTGTTTTTTTTATGAATGAATGACAGCTCAGACATTTGTTTTACTCACCCTCTCTTCATCTTGGTGAAGTCCACAGCCACAAGCCTGTAGGAGAGAGCCTTCTCATTCAGATACCGGCTGTAGCGCCTGATAAAGGTGGACATGTCATAGCCTGAAAGTGTTCAAGAGAGAGAAAGCATAGGATCATGAGAGTGAGATGTGGCAGGTGGGGGCTGGCATATAGTTATCCTGATCCTATACCAATGGTTGGTAAAGTGTAGTGGAACCTAGTGGATGATACCGCTGCCCTCCACATGGAGGACTAGGGTTCAATTCCTTGCCTAGACAGAAACACCAAGAAGAGTCCTTTGGGCGAGACTCCTAATGCTGCCTGCCGTTACCTACTTCAGCTATGTAAATACACTGGATAAGAGCATCTGCCAAATGCCCTTTGTAATGCAAGTGCAAATATGCAATGCTACAAACTGAGGGGCTACTTTTTTTTTTTTTACATACCTTGCAATGCACCTTTATCAAGGAAATTGTTCAGGTTGAAGAGAGTATTTCTTGAAGCCAGGTACTGAATGAAGCGCTGCGGGACAAAGAAAAGGAGAGAAAGAGAGACTGATTACTATCAAAGTCTTCAGACTGGTGTTCCATTGCACTTGAAGTTGAGCTGAAGCTGGAGCAGTGCTTTTATCTGTAATCTGTCGACTGCTAGAACACTGCTGATACGAGTAAATACCCAATTCTGGCTGAAATGAATGCAGGCTAGAACTATGTGCAAGACCAGACTCACAGAAGGCTGAAAAGACCAGGCTGGCGCTCTGGGAATTCCCAGAAAGCAGAGCCTGCTCTGCTCAAACTTGACAGAACAGTGCATGATCATGAACCAGCAATTGGGGGATTCACGTCAAGAGAAGCAGACATAGCAATGCTCATACAGAGATGTAGGGAGAGGTAGTGTCTCAAAGACTAAACCTAGCTTATAAAGCCACATTACCACAAAAAAAACAACGTATTCTCCTTATGTAGACACGAAGATCAATGAGGCCCAATCTTCACATTTCATTTTGTTAAAGAACACATTAGTTTAAGCAGGTCAGCTATTTAAACTGATCATTTTAGAGGCTCACCTTCTGATATCCTACACAAAACAAATGTGAGGTTATTGATAAGGTTAAGAAAATATGCTAAAGTTTTTTCTCCCCAATTTTAGATTCCCAATTACCCAACAGACTCGTTAGCACTCTTCCCAACACGTGATGCTTCCGACACTGGTTGTGTGGGTGTCGAATGAGGCATGTCAGGCCTCACCCTCCCAGTCACTGCCTTTTTTCAAATTGCAGCTGATGCAACATCACCAGGCAACCAATGCGCTCAGAGGAAAGTGTTGGGTACCCAGCTCTGATGCAGACACCCAGCATCATAGTGAAGTCAGAAACGAGAGAGAGAGAGAGAGAGAGAGAGAGAGAGAGAGAGAGAGAGAGAGAGAGAGAGAGAGAGAGAGAGAGAGAGAGAGAGAGAGAGAGAGAGAGAGAGAGAGAGAGAGAGAGGAGAGAGAGAGGAGAGAGAGAGAGGAGAGAGAGAGACCGACCAATTGTGCGCCCTCAGGCTCCGGTTGTTGATGGCAGACAGAACACACATTTTTTTTTAGGAATTCTAAGAATGCTCTTAGAATTCCTCTTCAGATACAAAATTAAGACAGTTATTGCTCATAAATCTCAACGATCTCTTCTGTTGTCTTGAATGTCTTAAAAAAAAGAGATTCCACAGCTAACCTTTAAGACCTTTCAGTCTCAGTATCTTAAGCCATACTTGGGAGATTAAAGGATGGATGTAATCAAGAGACAGAAGCAGTAGAAGTAGTAGTAAAGAAAAAAAGCATGTTTTTTCCCCCCATAGCGCCAAGTTCAGACTGCTTCACTTCATCTGTCCTGACCCTCCATTCTTCTCTTTAACAAATACTCACCTTCGAGAGCAGGCTGAACAGTACAGCTGATACTACTACACCCTTTTCCAACATGACTGTTTATTTCCTAGTTCAGTGCACAAGCAGAAATGTGCCGAAATGGTTTGGAGCACTGCAAGGAGCTGGCTTTATTTATTTATTTATTTTTGTATGTCCCGTCCCGGGGAGAGATAGCACGAAAACTTGCCGACCAATCTGCAGTCAAGCAAAGAAATAATAAAATAAAATAAAAAAAGCTTGCTGCCAGGGGCAAAAGTATTTCAGGGTCAAGTTAAAACTTCTTAAAATGCTTCAGAGCCTTTTTTGTGGAAATACTCTATAGATTCTTTTTACACTGTAAGGGAATGCAGCTTGGGCCATCTCAAATAACCTGAGGCTAAGAAAGCCTGGTTTCTTGAACTTTGCAGAAAATTGGAACTCTCAGAGGGCTAGTTCGGCTAACCGAGGTACATTAGCACACTCAGAAAATAAAAGAGGGACCCCAGCTAAGAACTTGAACTTTAAACTCTGACCTGAAAGAAACCTATGAGGTATTTGGTAGCCCTACAGCGTCTTAAACTGGGTCATGTGACTGAAGCTCATAGCTGAAGTTCCTGTTTGTCCTTTTTAGAAAAGTTCTTGAGTTTGGTCAAGCAGGAAAGGCTGGGTCACAAACTAGGAAGTCATTACACATCACTCGACACCACTCCCTCTGGAAACAGTCAATGCCGCTCAATGCCTGACTCTAGCACTGCACCAACTGAGCCTCACAAGGATTCAAGAGTCAAGAGTGTCAGAAGTGCTCTCAGAGAACCAATGAGTATGTTGGTCTTTCCTGCAGTGCATTAGCTTTGCTGCTGTATAAACACAGCATGCTATGCAGAGGTGCGCCCTATAGCTGGAATTAAACTGCCTGTGGCCAGGAGACCAGAAGAATGTGACTGAGAGCATTCCTGTGGAGATGGTCTGGACAGAAGGGGCCACTTCTGATTGATTAAACTGAGGCCTCCAAATAACTGCATGTCAAAATAGAGCCATTCACAGAAAGGCAGCAATAAGAAGTCAATGTATTCTGGCAATTGTCCAACTGATATACGAGATGGCCAATAACAGAGGGTGAGGAGGAGATTCAACCGACTTACAGTCATTGGAAAAAATGACACTGATAAAGGAGCAATATTTTATGGCTTGGTTTTTATAGTAAACTGGTTAACCTAAACCGAGACAAATTATCATGGCACACCAAGGTAACTGCCTCCGGTGGTCCACCACTGGTTTACAGATCTGTCGCTCATCTATTGATTTTATGTTGCAAAACACTGCAAGACATCAGCATTCCAAAACTTGAGCACAACTTGTTTCCACACTGGGTGAATCGATATCTAACTTTAAAACCATGTTTATTGCTTGACAGATGAGATCTAGAAAACACAAAATCATGCATCAGCTCTCATTTCAAACTGCCTCAGGAGAAATGGCTTCAGAGAAGAAGCAAAGTATGAAGCTGAAGATGTTTTTTTTTTTTTGGCCAGAATCTAAAATAACATCGCTGTTCCACCTTAATGCTGCTGCAGTCATATTCTGGCACATGTGCACCACGTAAGGTGGAAATTCAGCTCCAGCGCCTACACTAAGCTTAATCTAGATGGCCTCAAACGGTAATGACCACATTAAAAGGACGACAATGAACTACAACCACAAATACTGAACTGGGCCCAGTTCTGCAAAAGCATCTCAATATTAAGACTGGTAGAGAGGGTGTGTACAGTGCGATGCTCACTCGACCATTTTACTGGTCTACTGGTTTTAAATATCAAAAAAATTATTTTAATATTAAATAGAAGCCACAGACAAAAGAAAATGTTAAAACTCTGCAAACAAGATCAGATCATATTATTACATAGCTGTTTTATCATGTTTTGCTAAATATTCATGAATCAGATGCTTCAGGCATTACTGCTTGCCGAGTGCTTCTCTCACAGGATGAAGCTGAAATTTCACCTTAAAACAGTGTCAGTCAGTCACATTCTGCCTCCTGTAAGTTCTGCACCATTTAGGGTGGAACCAAAAATTCCAGGAAGAAGCTAGAACAACAACTCTAGCCTCACTGGTGCAGCCACGTTTAACGACATAGTCCACACAGTAGAACACCCTTTAATTCAGAACATTGTGATTTAATGTGACGAGGTGGTCAAATTTAAAGACGTTTGACAAAATAGAAAACATAAGCAATATTTGAGCGAAATGAGGGAAAGTCCTCACAGGAGTGTAGGTTGAGCACAGAGCTTAAATGGCAAACTTGTGTTGCTGTGTTATAGGGATGTGCTGTGTGGTGGAAGAAGCAAGTTGGATGAACTAGCAGAACCGATGTGGTTCAATCTGATCGGTTCTTTGGCTGATCAGGCGCCAGTGATCCAAAATAAGAAGGAAAATAGAAAAATTGAGAAACATCTCCTGACAGAAAAGAACATCATTTTAAAGTAAATTCACAATTCAGAGAATGATGAAAATGAGTAGCGAGGAGCTTAAAGAATCATTGTTCCAAGATGCTTTCTGAAAACCCAGCCCTGCAGATTTAGTGTGTTCTCTTATTTGGTAAATACTAATCTTCCAACTCGCACACCATCACTGTTGGTTTCCATGTCCACAGCCAGTGCCAGGGGCCATGTCAACACTGCCACAAGACAGATGTTATTATTATTAGCCTCATTATAGGCAGTAATAGTAGCAGTACTTCTGTCTCAGCTATTGTTTTGGACACAACCATAATGTTTCTGGAGGAATCAGCATATGCTATAGATCGAGAGGAAGAAAGAGGAGCCAGGAATCAAAAGGGAAACCAATATTGTCCTATTGCTCCTACTTCTAGTTCTACTACAAACAATACCTTTTCCTTCTGGTCATTTTCAAAAAACCCTTAAAAGCCCTTGTCTGCTCATTTTCTTGATTCTCTACCATTACTTACAGCTGTTCTGACAAATTTCCTAGGAACTGGCAGAGGGGGAAAAAAAGGTTTCCATGGAAAGACTATTATTTCCATAGTTTTGGAAATTTGTTAAGTTGTGGGGGACTGAATACGGGCAGTGTGAAGACTGGCCAAAGAGGCAATCAGAGTTAGGGATATGTTTACGGCACCTACGCCGATTTACGGAATGCCTTCCTGTGCATTCAGCCCCTTTGCTAAGCTCCGAATGTGATGCAGCACTTTGCACTAATTCCACTAGTTCATCTTTTCTGCTTCCCCAGTATAAAGCATGTAACTACAACACCAAGACTTGGGTTAATCAAGGTTTCAGTCTTATCGACCACAAGCCTGCACATTATTAGTTTAATTAGTGCAGAATTTACAGGAGGAATATTGAAATTCCGGGGCTACTTGAAGGTTTTCAGGAATTTCAGGTGGAAACATTGATTTACATGAAATGAAATAATTGTAATCGTCTCCGATACGCCCTCACAGAATTGATCGGGTTGAAGCTTGCAATTCTTTTATACCTCTGATTAAACTGCATTAATATACAAATATATATTGAATATATGACCGGCGCTTTAACTCCGAAGCACGCAGAAACAAACAGAAATCACAGAGCTGGAGCTTTATCTCCTCTACTGTTTCACATTTCTTACATCAGGAAAAAATATGATATGAAAACACACTTGATAATTAATTAATAAGATGGCTGATTGCATGATTGGGCATAAAATCTGCAGATTCCAAACTTGGCATCGCTCAACAGTGGCGTCCTAAGACTCAACACAGTCTGCCCAGGTCTGACAGCATGCTCACCCAGGAAGACCTCGGCAGAGAGCAATGCTCAGCCTTGCAGCACGCAAATCAATAGCGGCAACTAATGCAGCTGCCTTAGCATGTTCACAAGCACTCGCACTTGCCAGTCCTTCAACAACTTTCTGTAAGAGCAGAGACAGCGAGAGCCTACGCAATATGAACTTCAGTACCTCAGGCAGCATGTATAGACAGATAAGACGGCAAGAGCAATGGAGTGTGTCCTCTGCTAATAATTAATGTGAGAATAAATCTTGGGTTATTGACGGCGTCAAACTGACGTCCATTATTAATGCAGCAGGCTGGAGCACAACCGTGCAGAGGAGTTTTCCCCTACTCTGGGTAGAAATCTGATCTTGGATCCGCGCTCTGTTCTTCAATCACACATGGATGGAGATGTGAGTCGCCAAAACATCTAAACTGACCCAGGCCTCGTGAACACAGCTGTGTGTGCGTGCGAGCAAGCGAGCGAGCGTGTTTGTGTGTATGCCTGTAGTTTTCACACAGCGGAGTGATGGTCTTCAAGTTCTGAGGTTTCTATGGATACAGCCCAGGCGGCTAGCGCAGTATAAATAAAAACGGCAGAAAAACAACAGCGGAAAAGGACGGCCATTTATTCGTAAAGGAATCAGTTTATTCGGGGAAGCGGCGGATTTTGTTGGATGTGGCTATTTAAAGGGACAATATGCAGTGTAGCCTATATGCTGAGATGAGTGATGACACAGAAGAGAAATCGGTCTTCATGAATAATGAAGCAAAAAGGCCAATTCATTTCCTTACCACTTCCACTTGGTAAGATCCTACAGAAAGAGAAAAGCTCTCTTTTAAAGCCCAACTTTAATAGTCATGTCACATCATTCCTAAAGCACTACTGTTGCATTTGAGCTACAGCTCCATCATCAGATGAAAGGCACTGGCCTGATTTATCCTGTTGCATATGGTGCAACATTTCACGCCAGTGTGTTTATGCGTTTAAGGCATCACAGATTTCCTCAAACTCTTAAAGTGTTGTAGTTAATCAGAGAGCGCAGGGGCTACACTTAGGTTTGCTTTATTAAAAAAAAAAATATATATATATATATATATACACACATTATTTGTATTGTATTATTCAGTGTATTATGAGGAAGGCTTTTGACTGTAGCAGAAATCTTAACCAGTTTCTAAAGAGTGTGTTCTAACAGGTCAGCTTTAGTGCGGTTCACTAGAGCAAGTGTAAACGCGGTCTTTTAAACTACGCTACATACCAAACAAGCGGGTCAAGATGACTTGAGCAGGTGGGTCTCTGTCCGGTTCTAAACAAACTGGTGCGGTTTGTCTGAAGGATGAGCACTGTACGAGCCACAGTTTGATGCTTTAGTTTAGCAGGGCTGTGTCCCAAACGACACGCTACCACACTACACAGCGATTAAAAACCAGTCACCAGGAGACCCGCATTCATTAGTGTAGCTGCCTCAGTCAAGACATGCAAGTTACAATACAGCCACAGTAACGTTAAATGTTACAGCTGTAACGTACGCCGTTCTGTGAACAAATGATCAACTGTACATCATCAAAATTGTGGTTTAATACTGATAAAGACTGCATGATTCAACAATCCCGCTTTAATTATTATCCAATAACGATCCAGCGGTTAGAACATGTTTTTTTTTCCTAGCCAGTTATCGTGTGGATCACGCAGGACCCTTATGCAGACCTCTAGTCATTCGCATGCATCATTTTATTGATTTAGGTTTGTCACAGCTTGGATCTTGTGGCATTGTAGCTTTACAATTTGTGGGTGTATTCTTTGACTAGCCAGAAATTCATAGGAAGGTGAAGGTCACTAAGGTTTCATCCACTAGCCCTCAGCACTATTACGGTGTATGGAAACATACCCAATGTTTAATTTACCAATAAGTGTAATAAAATAAACATCATCTAATGTCTGCTTCACGATTGATCGGTTTAATTACATTTCAGTCCAAAAAAAAACAACATCTGGCGCTATTAGCAGCATTTCGCACTTCAAGAACCTCTTTAGCATTAAACTCCTCTAATAAGAGTTTAACATTGAAGAGGCAAAAACGTTCAAATTCTAGAACTAAAATCTATTGTTCTGCGAGAAAGTTCAAGAGCAACCAACTGAATCACAATCTAGTTCACTTGCACGAGATTCACGATTCTCTACGTTTGGTGTGTACCAGAGAGCGGGCGCTGTGTTCCCACCCGTCAAAGCAGACTGAACACAATGTCAAACTCCCTCGTTTGGTGCAGACTCCGTGTAAATGTGTTTTCCAAGCGAACTAGGCTGTGTTCGTTGATCTTTAAGAGTACGAGTGAAGTGTCCCAACCTGCCAAAACGGACCAAACAAAAGAATCCAAAAAGTCCGCAGTAAACAAACAAGCTATGCATGAAAGTGCACTTGGACACCAAAGAATGATTCATTTACATACCCATGCCTTACCCACGGTTGTGTTATTGTATAGCAACCTCCGCCAAGACAAGCTGCACGGAACGCTGGCAAAAATCCCCAGTCAACATAAGGAGAAACGGTAACTGGACTAGTAGTGGATGGTTTGAAGTAAATTAGGCATGAGAGCCTACTTTCAGACGCTCATACGGAGTTGTGTTTAATGAGAAAGCTGTTTTTAAAGGAAGAAACATGGTATTGGGACTGGTATTGGCCAACAGGCCAAGCTTCAACATCAACATCAGCGTTAGAAACGTAAGGTAGTTTCGTGCCATCTCTCGTCAAAGTATTTAAGGGGATGGAATGAAAAAAACCATAGTAGTATTTAACAGAAAACAAATGATTTTGATTCATTCTGACTTTCCTCCACTGCCAGTGACGAGGGCAGCAGTTTGTAGGCAGCACAGTGGCACAGTAGGTGGTGTGCACGCCACACAGCTCCAGGAGCCTGAGGTTGTCAGGGTTTGAGGAGTTTGGGTTTCCTCCAGGTGCTCCGGTTTTCTCCCACCTGCCCAAAACATGCATGGCAGGTGAATTGGATATGCTAAACTGCCCCCCCAAGGAATGAGTGTGTGAGTGAATCGGTGTGTGTGTGGCACCTGCAACAGACTGGCACCCTTTACAGGGGTCCATTAAATGTGCCTGCTGATTCAGAGCAGGGTTGTGCAATACCATCACATTAGGTTGAATAGGATTTTTGCCAACATTGTCCAACCTAGGGAAGAAAGCATTTGTGGTGAAGGGGGAGACGGGTCAACTATGCATAAACGTTGAGTATCACTCAGATGCAGAGTTAACCGGATATTTTCATTGACAGAATTGTTTTTAAAAATCGTAAGGCCGTCGGTCATTGACATTAGAATACCAAGGGCGACCTATTGTAAATATAAATAATTCATACAGTGTCCAGTAGGTGGAGAGCGTGTGTGTGTCTGTGTGTGGAATTAAGTGCATGTCACCACTACAAATAATGCATACACTGTTGCAGAAGGATTGCCTGCTGTGAGATTTTCTTCAGGTGAAGAAAGTGTTTGCAGGATCAGGAATCCCCACATTCAGGGGGTCTTGTGTGTTTTACTGGCCTCTACTGTCATTGCGAAGGGGGGTGGGGAAAGGAAAAAGAGGGGAGAGAAGGGGGAGGAAAAAAAACCCACACACAATTCATCTGCTGTGTGTGGGGCTGACATGAGATGACCGAATGGTCATACCCATGTGTTCATTTTTTCTCTATGCCTTTATAAATAATTAATATATTCATAAAAAAGAAAATGAATAAAAAATAGATCACAATAGATTGTGATAGAATATTTAAAACCCTGTCTGTCAAAAATGAACCCATCACATCTGCACTTTTACCCAGGTACTTACTGGCGGGTAAACCAGAAGGGGTTGAGCACAAACGGAAGCAGGAGTGAAATATCCTACGAAGTGTCTAGAGAGCTCATCTGTGGAAAGAAGACAGTTCACTGCCGAGAAAGAGGTGATGTTTTGACTACTACGAGCAAAGCGTGGTTTTGTACTTTGCATCTGACTCCAGCGGCATACCACATGAGAAAAGTGGCAGAATCTGTCTCTCGTACACGTAGCTTGGCCAAAAAAAGTGGAACAGCTCTGAGGTGATTTTCAGCTGCTTGGGTTTTAGGTGTTTTCACATGAATAACTTGGTAGAAGGGTGTTTTGGCCATGAATGAGAGATGAAGGAGCTGTTGGGCACTCGTGCGAGGACATAACATCATATTTAACGGGATTTAAATGGCCAACGAGTTTGCAAGTAACATACTTGCAAACTGAGATAGTGGACCAATGTCAGAGGGCTAGCCCGGCATTGCTTCCCCACACGCTCTTTATCCCTCTGTGCTATCCATGCTTACAGGTATTGATTAGCAAGCAGCAGGCATTTGTTTTCAACTCAGTTCTGGCATTTCTCTGCAGGGTTGGGGAGAGAGAGAGAGAGAGAGAGAGAGAGAGAGAGAGAGAGCGAGAGAGAGAGAGAGAGAGAGAGAGAGAGAGAAAGCAAGCAGGGGAGCATGGCGTAGTGTGTGTTTATTAAAAAGGTAATTATTACCTTGGCGAGCTCACATCACTCAAACACAGCAGCCATTATGCAAACAACGATGCTTTCCCAGCACTGAGGAGGCGCTAGTATTCAAAAACATGACGCTGGTAGAATGCTTAAATAAGCCCACTCGTTAGCATTCCCTGTAAGAGGCTGTACTGGAAATAACAGGCAAATTACAACCCCCAGAGCCGGCGAATCGGAATCAGACTGAAACGTTTCCATTGTGTCAATATTCCGAGTTACAGCAGCCCTGTGTTTGTGAAGGCTGTTAAAATCCACCCCAGCCACTGAATTAAAAGCTTGCAATCAACCCTGAAGGCCTGTTTTCCACTGCTTTGTGTGTGTGCGCATATGAGTGTGTGTGAGTGTGTGGCAGCTCTCATTAAACAGCCAGTTATTTATCTTTGTAACACAAACACTTTATCTGAGCTCCCAGCACAAGCCATACCCTCAAGTGGTCTCTCTTCAGATATGGACGACACACAGACACACACCCAGCAGAGTCAACACACCAAGGCAGTGAGCGATATCAGTCTCCAATCTTCACATGTTCACACATATGAATGCATACACACCCAACCATCCCCCACCCACATGTGCTGCCCATATCTTGACTTTCTACTCCCCTCAGTCTTTCATCTGTGAGCCAGGAATAAAAGGTAACTCGTATTTGAGGATCTCTGAACTCACTGTAGCCTTTATTTATTTTATTGGCCATCTGAATAAAGAGTGTGTAGTTTGTAGGGTTGGCACAATAACCCTTTGTTTTATTCCAAGACTGATATCAACACCGATTCCAAGGCTAATCTGATACGGATCATTAGCCGATATTCCGTATATCAAAACTATTAGGCTTTAAAACAAGCTGCTTTCATTTCAATTGCTCTACTTAGGATGATCATCTACAAGCAGGCCATTAAACCAGGGCTGCAAAAAATATTGCTTTTTTGGCATCGTCACCGTTATGTGCACATGCACAGTATAGTCACATCCCAGGGGCACAATGGCACGAAGGCAAATTACATTAAACACACCATGCTACAACCTTGGTTGCTTGATACAAAAAGGTAAATTTAGACCAGATGCACGTTATATACCAATAGCATTTAATTTACTCCAATCTTGGATACATACTTGCATTATTAATTTCATGTTGGATCATTGACTCCTGGTGACAATTTGGAGATATTTAATATCTTTACTATTACCAACCTTCTCACTCTACCTACCTACTCACACTACCGGTTCAAATTTTAGAACACACCCAATTTAACTGTTTTAACTGTATTTATTAGACATTTAAGTCCATTGAATAACTTGCAATAGTACAAAGTCCTGCGACCTCAAATAGTACATATTTAGGCAGCAAACTGCTGGGAGAAAATGGTCTTTTTAGAAAACCATTTTAGGATAGTCATTGGTTAACAACTCACAGCTAGTCTGTTGCAATTTAAGTAAATAAGCATTTCCAACCCTTTTATCTACTGTATTACAACATTCAGCACCACAGTATTTCGAGGTCAATGGGCATCCTATTATAATGTCTCAAAGAGGACACTCAACGGACAGAGCCACACTTTTAGGAGGTCAATTTGAGATTGGAGATACAAATTAAGATGGAATGTTGTGAGTACAGTATCCTACACCAAAAAGCTCTTTAAAACTAGAGACTAAAGGTCTGGTACAGGAAGAAGTCCGACAGACTCACATCCACAACATCATCAGAAGACCAGTTTCTGACAGTCAACACTGTGTGAAAGGCAGCTCACATGGCAACACCTGGTAGGTAGCACATCTTAACACTGGACCAAGTCTCTGTTTCTGTGAAGAGGAGACTGGGAGCTGCAGGTTTGACAGGTGGAGAAGCAGTAAGGAAGTCAACGCTAAGATGGCAAAATCAAGCAAAGCCGGCTTGCGTGGGCCATGAAACACTGACCATGGACTACTAAAAAAAAAAAAGAAAAAGAGGATGTTCTAAAACTTACATTTACATTTATGGCATTTAGCAGACGCTCTTATCCAGAGCGACTTACAAGGTGACTCGTATTACAGAGGTGGGTCAGTGTAGTGTTAGCAGCACAGTCACCCAGCCTGGGAATCGAACCCCAGTCTCCCACATGGTGTGGTAGCTCAGTGGCGGGTAGTGGTGTTATCTGTTGCGCCACACCAACCACCAACTAACTTCTGACAGATAGCGTGTACACACACACACACACACACACACACACACACAAATTGGTGTCTGCCAATTGTTGGCCCTAATATGCAAATTGCTGTAGTTTTGTGCAAGGTCATTCAACAGCTTAATGGCAATATGGACCTCATTTAGGGCTGCTGAAACCCTTTGAAGCCAGTGCTAAAATTCACTCAAAGTGTGGGGAGAAAGTCTGACAAGTCTGGCATTTTTTTTTTCCTGTGTCTGAGTTACATATTTGTAAAAATTGTAAAAACCAATGTGGCTCATAGGTGAAGCAGAGTAAAGACTTAAGCACACTAACTGGATACCACTCTCAAGGCTACATTTGCCAGGAAAGGAGAATGTGGCATCCAACCTCACCCTTGATAGGCGTCACTGATTGGCCAATCATGCTGAAAGACGACTGAAAATCATCAACCCCAAAAACATTAATTGGCACATCTCTGCAACCAAATAGTGAAAAGCAGTACAGCTTTTGTTTAGGAAAACTAGAAGGAGGGAGACAAGGCATAAAAATATCATTGTGTCCCAAGAAGGTTTTACACCAAATACACACAAATACTTCAACATTTGAGAAGTTAAAATGGACTAAAAAAAACATACATAAAATAAATAAATCAATTATGATTTATTGGTGATGAAATAAGTAGTTCTGCTGCATGGTTGCAGTATTTATATCCACAATATGCTCAAAAAAGCATATTGTGACCCTGATTAATACTGAAGACAACAATAATAATAATAAAAATAAAAATATGGGCTGTGACCAAAATGTCTCCCTACTTACGTTTTAGGACACTATAAAATCACCCACAATGCACTAACGTGGCCCAAAATACACTGAGTGACGTAACTAAGCAGCAAACAGTAGAGAAAACAGAGCAGAAAAGGTTTGGTCATATAAGTGATCGCCACGAGCCACTGGATGCTGTGAATCAGAGGTTCTCATGTAGCTCATTAATGGGAGGCTAATGTTGCTAAGCAACATATTGGTCAAAGATTATGAACACGGTGTTTTTACTGATTCACAACTCAGTTCATGTGAGTATGGAGCTTTAAATACGGCTCAGCCACTCGGACGCATGTTGATGAGGAAGTGTCTGAATTTGTGTTTCTATCATTGCGTTGTAGCTAAATAGTCTTTTTCCTTTAAGAAATGAGGAAGTAGGGATCCATTTAGAGAGCATCCAAACAAACACATGAAGATGATCTAGTTAAATCAACCTTATAACATTCAGAAATATTTCACTCATTATCTGAATCCTGTTCATTTAGAAAATGTGGACAACAGAAAAGCAAAAGTGGTTACACTGCCCGTCCCAACTAAGAGTGTGCAACCTGTGCGCACAGCTCAGCTTGGCTAGGCTCAGCCAGGCCCCGTGTGCTTTAGCAGCTGTTTCAGAAGCCGAGGTCAAGCCCAAGCAGCCACAGAAGGGGCAGGGGTGTCGTGGTACGAGGGCAACCAATTTGTCAACTGCTCAACCCCATTAGAGCAACACCAAGCAGCTTATTCAAATTCTGCTCCGTTCTCCTCTCTCAAGTTCTCAAAGTTGTGTCATGTCCTCCATCATTCCACTGTCAGCATTTTCCTCACGCTTCCTCAGAGCCTCTTCTTGTCCCTCACTCGCTTGCACTCGTTCTCTTTCACATATGCAGTGTCTCTCTGCCTCTCGCCCCCCTCACGCCACACTCCCTCTCTACCCATCCATCTTTCCCAGCCACCCTCTCTCCCTCGAGTGGCGTCACAAAAGCAAATTGTACATTCAGTATCTGGGCCACTGGTGGGAGTGACTCAGAGAGTATCTCACAAACACACACACACACACACCTTGCACGAGCGTGTCCTCATGATCAGCACTTTATCAGTGTGTCCTCCATTGCCAGGCCACTGTCTGAGTCTGCAGACGTCCTCCAATTTGTCCTTGGAGTTTTAAAGACTGTGCTGCTTTCTCAGTACCCAGTACGAGAGGCCAGACTCACCAGCTACTCGTCCTGCGTTAGACTCTGGGCTCAGAATAGAAACACCGGCAACACGGTAACTGTAACTGTACAACTAAGCAATGTTAAGAAATAAAAATATGGGAAGAGGAACACGCCTGAAGCCCCTCGGCCCAATCCAGCATCCTATAAATACCATCTCTACCTTGTTTCGCAATCACCCACCACCTGTCTCCTCCCTTTTTAACCGCCATCTTATCAGAGAGAAGGGGTCGGGGCTGGCTTCCTACCACAAGCAAAAGCTGCCTGAACTCCAGCCCAAAATTCTTCAGTCTCCTCCCAATTACCATATGCTGAGGGCATGGCCCGAACTAGTAAAATACTTTTAGAGTTAAGCATTAAAAGATGAGTATAGTGTCAGTTTAAACAAGACAGGCTTCTTCATGACAGGCTTCTTTTATGGATGTTCTCATCATCTGCAGGTGATGTGCTGCAACTGACTCCTATTTTACACAATACAAAAAAAAAAAAAAAAAAAAAGGGGGGGGAGGGGGATTCTAATGTTTTCCCCTTACAGGAAAGCTGAATTTCTGTTTATTGCATTTTAGAAAATGGTGTTAAAAGCCAATTCATTTTATTTATTTAGTACATCTACATTCAGTTACAATTCAGAGGGCTGTGATGGAATGCTTTGACAATTAAGGCATCCTAATGCATGAGTGCTGCTTTCCCTTACTTCTCTCAAAATAGTTAAAATGAACATCAATTGTCCAGAAGTTGAAATAATAATAAAAATAAATAAATTACATGCAATGATTCAATGCTTTTGCAAGGGAGGTTTTTGCAACAACAGCAACAAAAGTTGTCCCCGTTTTGTCTGGCCATTCTGTATTGTGCCTTCATTTAAAAAGCAATGTGGGCTGAAACACTCTCTGCAAATGAAGTGGGCAAATACCGAATAGTCTGCAACGCACTGGTTCAGTGAGCTCACAAACCAAAATCATTAAAAATGCTGTGGAGCTGGATTAGTTTTATCTGGGGATTTACTGTAATTCATGTGATTACTTGTGAGATCAGTTCAAACCTGCCATGGTTGTAGTTTTTATAAGTCTGCTAAGTAATAACTCCAGAGCAAATGATCCTCTATAATTCGCAGAACCCAGAACTCCCTCGGTAACAGCAGTCCTGTTTGAATCAGCTTCACTGTTATGAAATGACAAAACCTGCTAGTAAACAATGGCACATATTTTTTAATGATCAGACAACAGAGCTAACTACTCAAATTGGCACAATTCCCAATTATCACAAAGTGCAACACAGGACTATTGCACTCTGCAATACTTTTGATGACAGCATAACTAGAATAAGAATTAAAATGCAGTGTCTTCAAGTGCCTCTCTGCAAGACGATGTGACGTCTGTATTGTCGGGTGATATTTGGTAAATTGAACAGGCTCACTTTATTACCCTAATGCTATGTTTAAGCCATGGAAGTTCATTTCTGTGTGTCCATTTGCACCCATTTAATTGCATGTGATCGTCCAGGCTATGGTGTTTCAATCAGCACATCAAATCGCATGAATTACACTGCTGGATCTCCTCTGCTAAAACTCTGTTAGGACTTAAGCTTTTAAATGATATGAAGTAAAACCTGAACAATGCTTACATTCCATATCAAATTATTTTTTTTAAGTCAGAAACCAGGAAAGCCTGATTTTCCATGATGTAGGTCCTTTAAACATCTGTTTAAACATTACTACTCTTGTGGAAGAGCTTGGCCTCAATGGCATAATTAAAGGTGTTTCACGGACATAAAACACTTTGTTTCATCACAAACAAAGCAACCCAGGGGTAGCTAGTTACCAGTGCCCTTTCGGAGTGTGTGTGCACAACAGATCCTAATTACAGTTTTGCGTCTATCCGATTTGGCGACTGACATGTTGTCATAAATTGTATCCTTAACTTAATTATAGGAGGCCTGAAAGACTTCAATGTGCAAGAAAACGGGTTTGTTTCCCACAGGCTCTGTATATATGAGGTGGACTGTGTGTGTGTGCATGCGCAAGGCTGTTTATTTGGGCCAGCTCGTTTAGTTAGTGTACATTATTAAGCAATGTGTCCACTTCTAGGCTGCTTTCTCAGCTGCCATATATCATTAGGGCGTGTGTCTGTGGGGGAGCATATGCGGAGAGACAGAGAGAGGGGAGAGAGGGAGGGAGAGAGCCCATTTGATTATGTGCACTGGAGTATGTACATCACCTCGTTGAAGTCCATAATGGTGTTTGTGAGTGTCTCTCACCTCATTGCCGTACATCATTAGGTGGTGTGTGGTAATGAGGGCTTTGAAGACCACCACCCAGCTGCTGTTGGCTGTCCTCTCAAACAGGGTATCGGCCAGCTGGGGCACGTTCACGTTCATCTCATTGGTGCAGTGGATCAGGTCTGGAATTGAAAACACAAAATGTCACTGATGCAGCAGCTCAGTTCCAAAGAGACCATGAACGTCTAATGCATCAGACTGCACACACACAAACTTTCATGAAAACAGTAATTATCATACACACCAGGACATAGCCAAGTTAAAACCCCTCATACACACATGCAGAAGACCTGTTGGCCCAATGGGTTTAACACAATTCCTAACTCAACATAGCAAAGGTACTAGATCTTTCAACATAGCAAAAAAAGGCATGAAAGACATGAAAAGACTATGGCCCACTGGTGGGCTAAAAGTAGAAAGAATAGCCCCACCAGTTTGTACAGAATCACCTTGTATTACATCTTAGTGCATAATAAGCCTTACTGTGTTAAGGGAGTTACGACCCCACATCCATTATACAATTGAAGGCCATTCCAATTCCAATCAATTGCGCTTTACTGGATCCATTACGGCACATGGCACTTAGACCCCAACGGTTGCCACTTTTTTAACGTAACGGCTAACTGCAGCTTCAACAGTTCAGAGAGATAAAGGTGTTCTACATCAAGCTCAGCCGGTAGCAACCAAGGCAAGCAGCTTTTACACCAACTTACACAAATGAACACAAATAAACCTTGTTGGGGAGCGTTCACACCTGTAGTCTGTTCCAAATCAGGTCCGAATCATTCTTCTGCTTATTGGTCAGACAGGGTGGGAGTGAGAAAGTAATAAAGGAAGATGGTCCTGTATTCAATACTACTGCATATTTCTGTGCAGTTTAACATGGGGCAACAGTAGAGATGGCATTTGTTCATGTCTGTAGTAATTATCTGGACAGTTACCGGGTATGGTTAACACCTGGCTGTGGGAGTGGTTTAGCTCAAACTTGTGGAGACCACCTGATAGTTGGGTCGAATCCAGGTCTGATCACGTCCTCACCACAAACGAACTGCTCCAGAGTTTGTTTGGGACCAGACGCTTCTCTTTACAAGTCTTGTTTTGGCCCACATCAGAGGGCAATTACTGTATTCACACCTGCCGAAACGAACTGCACCAAGAGCGAAACCGAACTAGAGTCAACTTAACCAAACTAAAAACTGCAGGTATGAAAACACCAGAACGACACGAGTTGCAACGTTGCAAATATAGTCAAAAGCCAATAACCAGCCTGTATTCGAGTGCCGCAATGTAACTCATATTAGTGTGCTACATGTTCATCTTTTATTAGAGGATTTAAATTGTACAAACGCACAATAGAAATTAGAAACTGCATCCACATGAAACACTTGGACTAGCTACAAACTAAAGTGTGCCAAAGACGAGAACGTGAGACATAATAAACACAGCGTACTGTTATGTTGTCACAAACATCGTGTTGGAGTCTGTACTGGGACATATCATGTCTTGAGTGTGTCCTTATGTAGCCTACCAGTTCATAGACTATACAGGTCACACAAACCAGCTATTGGATTGTGGACTAGTTGAAAGAACATACAAGCACATGAAAGAAGCTTTGACAACATCTTCTGTGAAAGACAGACTCTTTAAAAATGCAGTGGAACCTAGTTTCTTTTAACGTGCCTGCACTGCCGACGTCGGGCTACACAGTTCTCACACACTCAAAATTCTGCCGGCAACCGGATTGAAAAATCATCACACAGAGGAAACGGCAATGATTAGGTGGCAATTTGTACAATAAAAGTATGGTCTCTATTACAGCCAAAAAAAGAGACACCAATCTGTATGCATTCATGCATTTCTATGCAATCTGCCACACGCTGTTTGATATTTGTTTAATCTCTTAAACGCAGAGCACTGGTGCTTCCGGACCCTGGTAATAAAAAATAAAGTAGTAATCACAGTAACTGAATATTGCTATCAGCAATAGCAGCCCTGAGAATCGGGAAGCAGCATGTAGCTGCACAGTTAAGACAAAATACAGCTCATACAGTCAGCCAGCTGCACTTATTGTATTTAATAAAATAATACCGATGAAAAGCAGATAACAGGTTTAAACCTCAGGGTTCAGGTTTTACCATGGTTTTGCTTTGGATGCTCTCTAGAAGCTCACACGGAACGGTCGGTGTGCTGCAAGATGAAAATTGAAAGTGAAGTGTTTCCATATTTTCGACTTCTTTAGTCATACAGAACTCTGCTAAATTACTGCCAGCCTGTATTTTCCCTTTTTTCGCTCGCATGATGCAAGCCAACTAAATCAATAACATGATTCACTGCCTAATATTTTTATTACTAACATTATCAAATCAAAGTTGACTAGCTGTTGTAAATACAATACATGCAGAAAATGTCTCCTTTTAAGACCCGATATTAATCATAAATAAAGCCGGTCTAAAAAAACAATAGTACAGCACAGTGTCAGCAGAGTGCTTTGTGCCTAATGATAATCACTTAAAGCAACATTATGAAAAATTATGTATAAATATAAAGATATAAGATAAAGACAAATATATAAATAAATCGGTCTTGGTTGCAAACAATGACTACACAAACTAACCTTTTTTCCATTTGTTAGAAAGCCATTATGAATCTAAGAAAAGGAAACCAACTTAAGCTCTTTGACTTCCTAATCATGTTTCCAAAACGCACTCTTGTTCGAACTGGTTTATTAAAAACAACGCAATCTGTAGGTTTGACAAATAAAGTTGTAAGCTTCTGCTGTGCTGCGTCTGGGAGAAAAGTGGGAGTTTGAATAGATGTTAATTACATTACGTCCCTGGGTGAGGAAAAAAAAAAAAAAAAAGAAGAAATCAGGGTCACTGTTACAATGACTGTCTACAGTTCACCTCTCTTCAAATGAACTACCTTTTCCTTCCGCACTAATTTTTAGAAGAAATACCTCTACTTACTCACGCTCACACACTCCGACAAAGCACAGTAGGGCACACCTGTGAAGGTCCTCTGGGCTTGTCCATTGTTTTAATGAGGAGCACTAAACTAGTGCAGTTCCCAGCTGGAGAAATGACTGATCACAGCCGTCACCCAGAAGAGAGCACGCCGCGCTGTGCTATGACGTGTAAATCACCTGTGACCTGTAAATTATAATAGGATGGTACAGTGGATTTGACTGAGGAAGCAGCATGCTGATAGCAAGAGCTGTTATTTATGCGGTACAGTACTCTGGACCTGAATGTATGTGTGGATTAGTTTAGGTCGTTCATTTACATTTTCTCCATATTTCTTCACAAGTTATTCAATTATGCAGTCGACTCAGGAGTGTGAAGAGGCGTCCATGTAACAATGTTTTATTTATAATGTGGTTCCTCCATTTCTGTCTGTCTGTCTCTCTCCCTGGCCTTGTACTGCAGTCCTGTTTCTCTCTCACTCGCTCTCTTTCTCCCCCTCACACTGATGGTGTGAAGAGGAGTCTGAGAGCTGATTGGTTCCTGGGGGGAGGACAACAAAGAGACAGAGGGAAACCGAGAAAGGGGGAGAGAGGGAGACGGAGAAAAGGAAGAGGATATGTGGACTTAAGACCACATTAAGACCAGAACAACATATTTGGATGTTATTGATCACACAGCCAGCTGTCTTAAGCAGAGAGAGAGAGAGAGAGAGAGAGAGAGAGAGAGAGAGAGAGAGAGAGAGAGAGAGAGAGAGAGAGATTTCTCTACAGTACAACACACCACTGACTGTGACATTGTAGGTAATCTTGTAGAAGTGGCGATGCATGGCTGATTTCCCTCACTCAGCCTTGGCCAAAGCCCCGAGACACTGCGCAAATCCACCCGTCTCAGATTTTCACACACACACACACACACACACACACACACACACACACACACACACACACACACACACACACAGAGAGGGAGAGATAAGCCAGCAGCCCAAGGCAGTGCATTTCACACCAATGTGCGCGCACATAAACATCCACTCATTCTCTATTCTAACAGAGAGACGAGCAGACATTAGGGATGCAGTGATACCCTTGTTCTCTCTAAATACAGATTCAGAAAAATCTGAGCTCAGGTTCAGATAACTGGTGGGTGATCTGGCATAAATACTGTATATCACAATTGCAGGCGTAGTGAAATACTGATGTATTGAAGAGTTACAATAATGTTTCAATACTGTATCAATTCTCCAAGTACAGAAGTATTAATAGTTTATGTAAAGATTGGTGGTAGACGGTGGTTCATTTTGCATATTGTTTGAAGCCTAGATGCTAGATAGCAATCTTCAGATTCCACTGTTCTCATTGCAAAGAAAGTACACTTTTTTTTCTTTACTCACATTTAATACCTCATGATTAGGGCCACTATTTATTATATCTAATCTAAAAACAATCTATTGTTCGTCAACATGAATAATCAATTAAGATTATGAATTGCTCAACTTCCAAATAACTAATGTAGATTTTTAATTTAGCGTGGTTTTATGCATTTGCTAACCAACAATAAAGACCGTAAGGATAAATACCTTATTCAGAAATTCACTGTTTAATGAACTTTCCTGTAAACAGAACAACATTTCAATATATTTTTCCAAAATTTAAAACTATGAATGTGCACAGGAGCAGCAATAAATCATAAAAAACTAAAATCAGTTCTCTCAAATCAGTTTTCCCATCATTTATCGGATCAGCAACAAAAAAAAAAAAGTTTAGCTTTTTGACACAGTCTGGCCAGAGCCACAAAATCATGGACGGTCCGCTACTAACCAGCAAGCAGATTGGCTTTTTTTAAGATGGCAGGCGGGACTTTCATTCATTTATTTTCAACCACTTTAAACACCAAAGTGATTTCGCTGCATATGCGCGGCCGCACTGCCTCACGGTCTGCATGTCGTTATTGCAGCTCTGCAGTCTTCCAAAACGTCAGAGACACATACATGATAATGCTACCAACTAATCAACTATAAAATTATTTGTCAACTAATTTGGTCATCAATTTTAGTCGATTAGTTGAACCCATACTAATGACTCTTTTTATACTATGACAATATCAGAACATCTGCATCGTGATGCATATTGTATTGGCTAGTTCTTGGTGATACACAGCCCTAAATTACAATACTTCACAATACTTGGTTTTCTGCTATTTGATATGTTGGAATGGACAAAACGGAACCAGTTGTTCTGTCATGGTACTGTCTAACAAAACAGCTGGTCAGTGTTCTTCACATGCTGATGCAGAGGTGGGCAATATCACTTCTTCATATAGTTTCATATAGGGCCCAGCCCATTCCCTTCCCCTACACTCCACTCAGCCACTACATCTCTAGCTCTACCAGGTACGCTCCTCCCTTTCCATGTTGCTGTGCCGATCCATGATACATTCAGCAACACTATCTTTCTACTGCTATATATTTAAACACAAAAGAAAAGATTTTACACCCACCAATTTAGATTGTTGTGGTTGTTCATGATCCGATTAGCAACATTCATAACTATTAACACATATTTACTAACACGAAAACAGCAAGAGCTTACTTAGATCATACTTGCTGTGGTTGTTTATGATCCGATCAGCAACACTTCCAATGGGACAAGAAAGATAACCGGCCTTTCACCCATATGCTAAAAGCCTACTATAAATGAATTGTGACCTAATAATATGCTTTACCGAACATATACCAGCTATCATTAGCGCACAGCTACACATTTCATTACAAAGAGCATAATTTGTTCTATTTAACTGGGTGCACTTCTGTACACTAGGAATAAAAGTCTGTGTATTAAGAGCTAGACTGTTTTTAAAATCGGACACTAGCAGTGCAGAGCGGTGACCACAAACAGGCCCAACTAAGGGGAATAAGGTGATCCCAGGTACGGACCGGTTACCAGGGCCAGCATTTGTGATGCCTCGGAGTACAACCTGGCATCACATTCCTTTCGGTCTTACTATAAATCTTACTAACAGAAATGGATCAAATATCAGCGCTACTACCCTGAAACTTTATGAATACGGGGCTCTACAAAAGCACTCATGTCTTGAGGCAGCAAAGCACCTAACCATGAACAGAAAGCAGAGGTCAACGTACCTGAATGTGCTCTTGTTTTCAGGATCTCCACCAAAGTTTATAAAACAATTGTTTTATAAGGTTTTGCAGCTGTTTTGACTTATCCCACCACCGGGTCAGTGAACTAACCCTGACTTTGAATAACTTTATTTATTAAATTTTCCTGATTGACTGTACAGACATTACTACATTTTGGATTGAAACACTATATAGGAAAGCAGTCCAGATTGAAAAACATCAGATGCAATGCATCATATTCAACAATTATTTTATATAATGCAACCAACTTATCTACCATTTCTACAAACACCAGCATATTAGAATAACTACACATTGCAAGGTGATTTGAACAGTAGTATATAAGGGAAATAAAACAGAACAGTTTTACGGCACCAAGACTCAAACTCAATATCTGTTGTGTAATTAATATCCCACCAGACACAAACACACACTCACTGCTTACAAAAAGATGCACTCCCTCAAAACATCAATATTACAGACCCTGTTCCTTTCACACATCTTCACACACATTGTGAACAGTGTGAATCCTGTCAGAATTCAGGCTCTCCTGCCGCGTGCGTGTCGAGGTGCCGGCTCAGCAGCACGTGACGAGCGAACGAATACAGGTGCTGCCAGGAGACGAGGCAGCAGCATGAAGTCAGGGGGTCAATAAGGCTGCGTACATACTGGGCCTGACCCCTGAGGTCATGAGGCCACTCTGAGCTCCCTGTAGCTGCATGAGAAGCCCATTGTTAGAGCAACACAGAACGGGCTCTTGGATTGGTACCGGACTGCTCCTGATACAAGTTACAGTGGAAAAAAATAAAGAGTAAAAAAAAAACACATCACTGATTTCACTGCAAGATTGAAATGAGCCCTCTTACTAATCAATATTTTTTACTGTGAGAATTTACACCAATTACAGCCAGAGATGAGTGTTTGTGTGGGTGTTTTGATGAACCAAGCAATTCGTGTAATTTAGAAGTGAATGGATTATAGTGCAGTTTCAAAATTTCTGTCTACATGATTAAATTGCTAATATGTAAATGGTTTGATATAAAATGCTTAATTCCAGAGACACTTGATGTAGTGTACATCACGCTGATGTAGTGACAAGAACAAGAGGATGTCCAAAGAGTTTGATGCTTAGTTTATTTTACTGCTATGGTGGTGCGCTATTTTTACATTTTTGTCACATACTATTTAGTGTGGTAGTATGCAGTTCGGGCTGCAGCCCATCATGGTTTATTTGCCTGTTTATTTGTCAGTTTTTAAAATGCTGAGACCACACAAAAGGCCAACATTAACCTGCCAATAATAATAAGCCCATTTCACACTTAAAACCCAGTACACCGGTCTTGCTTTATTGGTCCACACAAGCAGCCAGTAAACAGTAATTTCACTGTGATAGAAGCGTGCACAGTCACCATGAAAGTCCCATTAAACAGGGCATGACTGCTTCAGCACAAATGGCAAAACGGCTTCTTCATTTCTTAAATCCTGTACAAAACACGGTCCTGAAAATTCTACTGTACGAGCAAGACCAACACAGAAACAGCAGCCATTCTGCATCGCTTTTGCACAGAACCAGCAATGCATGCAGGAAGGAGAGGTTTTACAGTGATTTTGCAGGAAATGCTCTGGGTTTCAAACAGGTAGATTGCCACATCTGTCTTCGACTTTCACTTCATGAGTTCTCACACAACCTCTTCCCCATTTAATTTCCTTTGCACAACGTATGTGTGAAAGGGATGCCAACAGCCACACCTCACACTGTCAGTGCTGGTACGTTGTCTCCTTATATTTTCTTCCTTTATCTGGTGCTGCCGGCATTTCATTCAGATCAGAGATCCGTTTTGGATGCCTGTTTATAGCAACTGAGAGAAAGGTCTGGGAGAAATTAGCTGGCTGTCCTCAGAGAGAAGTTAGCACAGTAGCTGCTGAAAACCAGGAAAAGTGGAGAGGATGTGATGCAATAGATCAGTTATGACACATTAAGTGTTCATCACCACCATAATGGCTCAATATTAGGATCTGAACCATTTGAAATGCTAAAACGATGACACATACATCAGCCATTGTTCAGGCTGAGCAGATGCTCATGACTCTACAGATTCAACGAGCTGCTTTTCCTAAAGGCAAAAGACAGAGCGGATATAGTGTTTTGCCAACTTTCATACAAAAGCTATGGCATGTGATCTATTAGCATGAATGTTTATGCTGTATTTAAGATCTCAGCACTGCCACTGAAATATTAATCCTCTATGCCTTCTCCTTTTGTCTACTTTTCGGCTCTTTTTCCAATTTGGTACTGCCAATTTACCCACCCATTTGTAACCCCCTAGCCCCTAGCACCATCAATGTTCCCGACACTAAGAGTAAGGACATTACACGTCTCCTCCAACACATGCAAAGCCAGCCACCGAGAGAGCATGGTCATTGTGATCTCTCTGGTTCTGGACGCTGATAATCTTCTAGACTTTTTCTGTGTCCCAAGTGATCTCTCAGTGAAATCTCAGAAGAAGTGGTCTTCATGAGAATCACTGCTGTGCAGAACACTAGTGGACATTGGCAAGGACATTGGCTGCTACTACTGTTTCAGCTGTGAGACATGCTATTGTCCAGTTATATACAGAAGAGTATGATGAAACATTAGGGGTGTTAACGTACATGTATTTGTTTCAAACAGTCAAGGTACAGAGGTCACAGTACATGGGCTGCACTGCACATCAACAGTAGCAAAATCTGTATTATACAGTCTATGAGCACTTCTATGCATTTGTTTCTCACTAAATCAGTCGTATGTACCAAATAACCTGTCAACAACTGGCATCACCAAGAATGCAAATCTGGGACAATGCGGATATAAAAAGTAGGACATATTTTGGTTAGATTCGTCATAACACACCAGTAAAGGACTGTCAAAACAGTGAAACGGTGTACAACATACAACATCTGAGGTAAATGGAACACAGCATTAACCTGTAAGCTGTTGGATTTGGTACTGTGGAGACTGTAGTGGTTTAGGAGTATTGATATGGTAACAGTAGTCTTGTTTTATGCAATCAGAACAGTAGCACCTGAAGACAAGACTGAGTACAACACTGCCATCTAGCTGTTTAAACACAACTCAAAATGAACCAATGTCTGCCACCAAACTATTAATAATTAACAATCTATACGGTTTTTGTTTCAACACAGTATTGCAAACCACTAAATCGCAGTATTGTGATATAACAAAAATATGTACAAAAGTTTGTGGACACCTGATCCAGTGTTCCTTCCAAAATCAGAAGTATTAAGAAAGATCACAACTCGTCATCAAAACTCATCTGGTAAGGCTTTCCACATCGTTTTGTCCTAAACCTTGCTATGAGAATTTGACTGCATTCAGCCACAAGAACGTCAGTAATGTTAGGTGTTGTCAATTCATCTCAAAAGTTATTGGATGGAGCTCCGTAATTTTAGAGAACACTCAGCTGTTCTACAGCCCTACAATGCTGGGAGCTGTACACCCCTCTAGCTGACACCTGGCATTGGATTCAACAACCTTAGTGCCTCTACTGCCTTAGTAACTTTACTGCCAATGCTTTTCTTTGGAGATTACTCCGGCTGTGCATGCATTTGAACGCCTACGTCTGCAATGGGTGCAGCTGAATTCACTGATAAGAAGGACTGTCCACAAACCTTTGGACGTAGCGTATGTTGAAGATGCAAGCTTCTCAGTGGTATCTGAGCTAGTGAATCAATCAGGATGTGCAACGTGAAGAACAGGAAACCTGGCAAGAAGCCTGCGGTGCAGAACATTAGAACAGAGAGTGCAAGTGTGCGTGCGTTCATGTGGGGGGGTGGGGGGGGTATACGCTCGAAAATTGACCAGGTGGCCAGACGGTCTGCACCTGGTCCAGCTGTCCATTAGAATTCCGCAGCTGCCAGTGACCTCTGGTACCAAGAGAGGTAATTACAGTCGATCACAATCACTAATCACCGACCTCAGATCAGTTCCATCAAGTTACCACTCAATCATCGTCCATTACCAAAGTTAGAATAAAAAAAAAAAACATCAGGGACAATCTGCGGTTCCAGTTTGAGAAATCATGAAGGCCAAGTGCAATGACATCCGCCTGGATTATAAGAAGTATGGAGGAATCATTTCTGTAGGGTTAGAAATGTAACTAGAAAAGTGAAGAAAGAAAAAACACGATGGTTGCACAGCATAAGTGGTTCCCATGTCCAAGCTTTTGAGCGAATGTGCTTCTTTCTAGGGTTATTCTGGTATACCAGGTGTTTACTAGGTAGCTGCTAGTTTGTGCGTATAATGTTGCCAAGTGGTTGCTATGGTGTGGCAAGGCAGTTGCTACGGTACCCTAAGTGGTTGCTGAGGCATTGCCAAGTGGTTGCTGTGGTACCGCCAAGTGCTTGTCTAAAGGTTACTAGTATATTTGTACCATTATGACACAAGAAGGGTGCACTAACCATTTTCACTCTGCAGAAACTCTCATCCAATCTGTATACTGGCCCAAATCACATGATGCAGAACTACATTTTTGGATGCAGTTTTTTAATGGCTTTCATGAGTACAGAATATGCAACAGAAATAATTAGGAGAGTCCCACTGAATTTGTTCAGGACAGATGAACATCGTACAAGCAGGTAAAAAAATGTGGATGACGCAGAATGAAAGGGAAAAAAAAAAAAAAAAAAAAAAAAAAGAGGTGTGGTGGTATTCAATCATACAAGCTCCCAGACCTGTTTTCTTGTGCTGAAAATAAAATAAATAAAAACAATAAAAACTAGATTCCTTACCTGCAGATCAACCATATGGGAAAAGTGTTTGAATTTAGCGAGTGTCCTGACTGTAATCAGCCGTCTGCTTCAATGGGTTTTTTTAAAAGGGAGGATGCCAAAGAGAATGCTTTTCCAAATACACGTCTGTGTTCTCGGTGCCTTGGGAATAGCCCTGGAACCACAGATGGCTTAAAATAGCTAGATTCCTCCTTTTGAGGGTTTGTTTGCCGTCTCTGTCTCCCCTCCTCCCTTTCCTTCTCCACTGTGCGTCTGCGAGCTGGGAATATGGATCCTGCCAGGCGATTTTGCGAGCCTGCACTCGCTGATCTGGGATCGGTTTTGTGGTTACTTACGAAACGCTTAAGCTGAAGATTTTTGTAAGTAGGTGGCCCAAGATCAGTGTAAAACAAGAGCAAATATGATGACGAGGGCATATTTGCAAAAGGCCGGAGTGAGATTCCTGCACAGTGAGCTCAGCAGCACAGCTCTGTGGAATACCACAACCATTCCCTAAACCTCATTCCCACATCTCCTGTTCTGCCTCGCTTTCACCATCACTGCCTCTTTATACCGCTCACTCGCTCTCTCTCGCTCTCTCTTCTCTCTTTCCTTTTTTCTCCTTCCTTTGTCTCCTCAATTGCCTCCAGCTGCCTATAGAGGAGTGAAATCATTAACAGAGAGACACGCATGCATAACATTTCAGGGGTAAAAATGGACAGAATTGTTGTCTTGCTTGAAAACAAACTGACTTCCTGAATTGAGGCCAAATATGTAGACAGTTTGTCAATTTCAAAAAGCTCTGACTGTCAGTCAGCAGTGTTTTACAACCACCTAAATAACCATGCTACCCAGACAAACTGCTTTTTAAATATACTCAATCACTACGGCAGTGAACAATTACTTCTGCATTCACCCAACTGTCAATTACAGGACTTGAAACCTGCTGGAACAATTTGTCTGGCCTTCCCTTTGGTTTAATATACATGCATTCCTTTCAGTTAAAGGTTTTTAAATAATTAAATAAATAGTAATTATTAATCTACAACAGAATGCGGACAACTCAACACTGCAGTCTCTGAACAGCATGCTGAGACTCTGAAAGGCCTTGTAATTAAGAGACCAATTTAAATGAACTCAATCACTCCGATTTATGCAGAGATGCATACATTTAATATACAATATACACTACTACAATACTTAATACACTACTAATAATGAGCAATACCAACTAGCAAAAAAACGAACAAACAGGTGAATTGGGGTGAGCAATAACGGTATTTATCATGATCAATTTTGTTATTGCAAGAAACAATTCTAATTTATTTATATAGCACTTTTGACAATGGTCGTCATAAAGCAGCTTTACAGAAATCCGGGTCTGAGCCTCTTGAGTAAGCCAAAGGCGACAGTGGCGCAGGAAGAAAAACCCTTAGATGTGTTTTTCTGTGTATTCTGAAATGTCAGTGCTTACCAACAATGAGCAACCGCATGTTTTATTCCAAAACCGATAGCCCCTCCTGCTAATACTGATCACAAATATCAGTATATAAAGTAGTAAGCCTGATAAATTCATCATACCCAAACCCAACTCACTAGCTAGGTTTTCCCCATTAATCAGAAGATGCTACCATTGCTGGGAGCACCTGCACTTGGGGGGAGAACAACTATGCTTTCTGAGGCTTTCAGCTCTGGGTGGCTGATCAGGGCTGGGTGGCTGGGTGAGATCAGGGCTAGTCTAGTTCGCAATAAAGCCATGCTAGCTCTAGCATTATAAGCATTATCTCTCTGGTACTTAAACTCTGAACAGAAGCAAATAAAGTCAAACCTTCTCAGGTGCCTAGTTTTGTTCAACTAAAATGACAGTTGCTTGAAGGAATACAACAAATATTTTCACAAGAAATAGTTAGTACTCTGGCCATACTAAATTTTGGTTACCACACTTTAGGCCCTAGTAATTTTAGTAACCCATGCAAAGGTCAACTGCAATGAAAAGCAACAAGCCGCAAAACATCACATATACATATATATATATATACACACACACACACACACACACACACACACACACACACACACACACACACACACCTTATGTTACAGAGGTGGGATTTTTCAAAGTACAAAATAAGCCAAAGGCCCAGTGCCACTATAAATATCCTGGCACTTGGAGCATGCAAGATACAGAAGCACTGCATGTTCCACACAGTCACTCTGCCTCCTATCAGCCAACTCCGAGCCAGAGACAATTTACACACCGATCACTGAGATCAGCTGGTGGCATACAGTGTAACTGTAAAGGTTACGGTCGACGAGGAAACAACTGGTTGCAGGGAATCGCCTAGAAAAGAGCAACCTCAACCCGGAGCAAGCGTGCTCACTTCGCGGGAGGGGTCAGAGTGCAACATCTGTTTGTTGACTCAGTGAAAATCTCAGTGCTGTTTGGTTAAACAGGAAAGCAAGAGCACACTGTGACAAAAAAGCCAAACATCCTACCACTTTAAATTACAGTGACTGAGACTTACTCAGCCATGTTCCTTGCGAGGTCAATGAACAACAATACAGCAGGGGTGTAATGACAGACATATGTCCTAGCTCAGGGCAATTCTTAATACTGTGGTCAAGGTTCTGTATGGTTTTTTTTATATTTTGTGTGCTAATGTCTTGATTTTACAGATTGGCCTGGCTTGGGGTGGTTCGGTTGCACCAGCCCTCTCGTAGAATAAGTAAAAAAAGAAATAAAACAGCACAACAGACAGACAGACATCTAGTTTTGGTCACTTGGAGTGGTTTCCACAAATAATGGTAATTCGAAATAATAAAAAATAAAAGACTGAGAAGTAGAGCTTTAAATGTATTTTTTATTTCACCACTCTGTATTGACAGGTACGGGAGCTAATCAGACCTTATCAGCCAGTCAACAGACTGGTTGGTCTGCCGAGAATGTGATGAGATCAGCAGTATGGCGCTTGATACGATTCAGGTCAAGCAGCAACATGTTCTGACATTGGGACAGGAATAAGAGCAATAGCCCAAACAAATACAATAGTTAGGGTACAGTGAGATTAGTGCTATCACTCTCTGACAAGCTGCTGCAATGTGGCCTTCAATCTCAGTAAATTGAAGAAACAAGAAGCTACAGCAAAAACAACAAAATAGCACAGCAAGATGAGACTGTTGCAACTGTTGACTTAAAACGATGACTATTATGCAACACAAGTTTCCTAATAGGAGTTGCACTCACGGATTGAGCAATATACTCAAAGACATGGCAGACTCAACATGACCAAAACTGTCAAAAAAAGCCAAATTAGCACAAACAAGCCAGGTTTTAACATGCTAGTTTACATGCCAGTCTTTCAGTCTAAAGTAAAATGTGTGTGAAAGGAAATGTAATGTGTACAAACCAAAGGAAATGCACACCATTGGTAGATTCAATCGCTGATATGTCTTGCTTCAGTTTTAACACAACATGCTTAATCACAATATGTCACAACTAAAGGCAGGAGGGCAATGAACCCGACTTGTTAGACCACAAAACAGGTGGCCAAAAAAGGAAATTCAAACTGAAATCGGTTTAGCCCACATTGAAAACAACAGACAAGCCACTAGCGTCTACAACCAGGTGATGCATCGTGAGTCTTCTCTATGTGATTCTGCATCCATACAACTTACATTGGCTTATAGATAATTAGTTTTGTGTGTTATTAAACAATGATTCTCCTGTTGCAATGGTACGCGTGTGTCAAGGGGTGGGATATACATTGAAGGTGATGTGTTGGAAGCAGGACAAATGGGCAAGCATGAGGATCAGAGCCACTCTGACAAGGGCCAAACTGTGATGGCTAGACACCTGGGTCAGAACATCGTCACAATGGCAGGTTTTGTGGGGCGCCCCCGGTATGTAGTAGTCAGTACCTACCAAAAGTGCTCCAAAGAAGGACAGACAACCAATGAACCAATGACAAGGTCCACAGGGCTCATTGATGTGTCTGGGGAACGAAGACTAGCCCGTCTGTTCTGATCCTATAGGAGAGCCACTGTAGCACAAACACTGCAGCAGAAAGAGTTGATACCGGCTATGTATTGTGGGGTCCAGACTTTGACAGTTTAGAGATGTTTTGGTGGCTCACAGCGCATGTATAGTACGTGAAAGTCAATTAAATAAGAACACAGTATAATACTCACAAGCGTGGAGTACCTTAGTGCTAACAATGTAATTCACAGATGGCGATCATATTAAGTACTTTGAGTGTTTATTTTATTTATCTAATAAACAGAAAATAACAATGATATTAACATAAGACAGCCGTGTAGGCATGTTTTCTTTATTTTTGCTGCAGAAATCATACTGCACCAAGACAACACAGTACAATAGTTACTGAAATGTAGTTTTGAAACCTATTAGATGATTTAATTTTATTTACTTCAACTTATATTATTATACTTTATTTATTTTGTATATATTTTTTATTATTATTTATTAATTTCTTTTTTGTTATCTTTATCTATTGGTGAATGGAGGGACAGCAAAGTAAGAATTTCATTGTACAGCGTAACTGTCTGTTTCTGCTGTGCATATGACAATAAAACTCTTGAATCTTGAAAACATTCAGATGCAGGCCTATAAACCTAACAAGACCTAAAGCACAGTGCATTTGCATCGGTCAGCTTCAACTAAGCTGATGTTATTTGAGAAGACAGACAAAAGAAAAAATGAAACCGAAAAATAAAGAAGGCCTTTATCACCACATCCTGGCACCCTGAATCAAAGCCAAATCGAATCGTGCCAAGGTGCCTCGAGTTAGATCTCTCTCTCTCTCTCAACACAACTGGTCCATCACCGACCAAACAGGTCAATCACTCCCTCACTTCCCTTTAAAGCTCTAGTTCTGTATTATGAAAGTCAACCGGAGAACAGAAGTGTGCAACAGCCTCTGATTGTAGGAAGTGTTTGTTTGAGGCATTAGTGAGTCACCGGTGTGGTGAATGGTGCGCCTGCCTTGACCTTCACGGTTTCTCACACTTCTGATACAGTGGCTGGGTTTTAAAGCAACAACATAGATTTAGGAAGCTGTAGTGGCATTAAGATGTTATTCATTATGTCCAAGACATCCAATTCACTGAAAGTGGACTACGAGTTAACCAAGCTGGAAAAATACCATTTCCACATAATCGGGGCAGGCAGCTGCAACAGAGGCTAGTCCCCAGCCAGGGTGGATCATTACTCTCCATGATGGTCAAAATTTCACTCACAACTGATACCCCGACATTTGGAGGGGGTGCCAGTCAAGTGCGTTTGACAGCCAAGACTTGAGTGATGTATTATAGCTCTGTGAAGGTACTGATATGGCGGTATGAGGAATACCAGTCTCTTTTCTCATCGTTTCTCACAACTTGAGAACAGCAGATCTTACTATAGTCATATATATTGTCAAACAGACTAGTTAAATAATTTATCATACAAAAATACATTTTCTTTTTAGCAGAAACAAGGATGATATTTTAAGGTATAGTACAATTTTTTCTTTTTATCCCATTTCCAACATTTCTGTGTGTCAAAATCTTCTACGCAGCACTGATTGTACAAAGATTGAAGAAACTAGAAGATTGAAGAAACTAGAAGACTGTAGAGCAGAAAGAAAGCATAGTTTTAAAAAATCTTTATAGTATAAACCTTAGTGCAGCTGAGCTGAGCTTTAATCGACAAGACTAGACCCCCTAGTCTGCATCCTAGCCTGAGAGTTGAGAACCGGGCATGGCTTTACATTCAGATCCTGTAGGACTCGTGGCAGCCTGGGCATAGGGGTCAGCGTGTCTGACGGCACTGGCAGTATGAGGACGCAGTTAGCTAGATAGCTAGGATAGTTCAGTTACTCACAGTCCAGGTGTTTCTTTTTTGGTCCGCTGACTTCGTGTGTTGTGGCCTTGCAGACGGCTTTGCTGATCGCGGATCCGGTCATGCTGTGCTGAGCCGCGGCGATCCGATCCGTGATGGACTGGCCTGACATCTTCTCCTCGGCTTCGAGCCACCACAATTAACTAACTACAGAGCACTCAGTTGAGCTGATCTCTCCCACCAAAACGCAGTCAGCTAGCTAGCTAACTACTTAGAAAAAAGACCTCGAGTCAGTTAAAGTGACCGACTTATAAAAAAAACGCAGCCAACACGGGTTATACTGGTCCCCGTTAACAGGCTCGACTTGAGAGCTAACGCTAGCACTAACTACGTTTCGTAACAAAAAAAAAATATATATATATAATCTAGCTATCCTAGCTATCTACCTAGCTAGGACAAATACCGTCGCAATGGCTTGTGTTGCAACTGTCTAGCTAACTGATTCGCTTAGCTTTTGTTAGCTAATATAACCATAACAGCATTCAAACCGAGTACAGGTCCTAATACTGAGATCTGAGCATATAGGAATACTACAAATGGACATAGCTAGCTATCCGTCAACCCAGAGCAGAGGACAACTGGAGGAAACGACCACGTAGACCACGGCAGCTTATCAGTTTTCACAGATTATTTCAGACACTGGTAGATCCTCGCACGGGCGTCCTGATCAGAAGTGCATAGACATCATGAGCTAGCTGGATAAATACACACTAAGCTGGATGATCAGCTTGCTCGTTAGCAGGCTAGCGCTGACCGCGTTAACGTTAGCTAGCTAGCTATAGCTAGTTACTGTGAACGGACGGGTTGCCAAGCACTCGGTCACTGCGTTAGTTACGGCTGGCAAGTCACTAGCAACGAACTACCTGCTAGGCTAGATAGCTACACACACACACACACACACACTGCAATGGCAGCCAGAAGTCTACAGAGTTCAACAACCAAGACAAGCTGCATTTATGGGCTATAAGTGATCTCGCAGGTCAGCCCAGGTCAGTTGTCTGGCTCGATCGTTAGCTATCTAGCTACTTTTGCTGAATGCCACCAGTGAGCTGCCGAGCTGTAAGACA